>NC_087127.1:3974896-4277927 GCF_030705265.1 Helicoverpa armigera | reverse complement strand
TCATTGGTCAAATTAACGATGGTGTAAATCACCCTTAATAGCTCTAGTTGAGAAGCAAACAAAAATGAAAACGTTATACTTAATTTATTTATTTACAAACATTATATCTATAGCTTACGTATTATTTATGATTTAATAATCGCCATCTACGGGCCCATACAATACTGATCCAAAAACAATTCCATGCATACGAGCATAGGTAAGATAGTGAAGTATGTATCTACATATACTGATTTAGTTATTGTGCCGTAACATAAGTAAATATTAATGTAAGTGTCTGCAACATAAAAGTGCCGAGTTAGCTAGAATAAGTTAGATATAAGTTTTCATTGTAAAAAGTGTTGGAATTGATTATTACATACCGGACAACCGAACTACGAACATGTGTTTCCTTTATACAACCCAATCAACGCACCATATCTCATGGCGACCCTGCCTAAGAAAACTCCAAAACTCTAAAGAAGATCCGACCCCGAAGAAACTTCGAAGATATGAAGAAACATTTTTAGAAGATCAATGCCTACGAGATCGCAAAGATACATAATAAGAAGCCACAGACTACAGCCACATACTACTATTGACTTCTACAGCTACGACATGGGAGGCCAGCAGAGCAAAGATTAAGTTATAATCACTCAATCTACCAACGGAAATTCAAATGCACAAGCGTCGCAGAAACCTATGAACTTGAGTGAAATCCTCATCTGTCAAATGGTAATTTGTGGTCCGTTGCTACATATTTTTAACTTAAGTCTAAAGCAAGCGGTATTTCCTGAAATATGGAAATTAACTCGGGTTGTTCCGGTACCAAAAGGAAGTTTGAAGTCGCAGGTGGAGGGATACAGGCCGGTGGCTGTGCTATCAACTGTAGCCAAGGTATTCGAGTCTGCCATACACAAAGCAATACACGAGCAGGTAAGTGCGCAACTGTCGGAAGCACAGCACGGGTTTCGACTTAAAAGGAGTACCACCAGCAATCTCCTTAGCCACATGGCTCATGTGGTACCGATAGTAGACAGTGGGGGGCAAGTCGATGCCGCTTACTTCGATTTTCAAAAAGCGTTTGATCTGGTGGACAACGACGTGCTTTTAACAAAGTTAGCGGCCGTTGGTTTTACACCACATTTACTAACTTTTTTTGCCAGCTACATGAGAGATAGGCAGCAATATGTTGATTATGCGGGGCGTACATCACAACCTTATTTTACAAGATCTGGAGTTAGTCAGGGCAGTAATCTTGGACCTTTAGCTTTTATACTAATGATTAATGACTTACCAAAGATAGTTATAAAGGCAAAATGTCTACTGTTTGCTGACGATCTTAAACTGTCCCTAGCTATTACCGACGAACAGGACTGTGAAGTGCTTCAGGAGGATATCGACAGAGTAGTGAACTGGAGTAAGCAGAACCTTTTAAAATTCAATGTGTCGAAGTGTCAGACTATTAGTTTCTCTCGGTCGCGCAAACCTGTCCTCTGTGATTATAAGGTGGACGGAACACCGATGCCTAGAGTCACAGAGGTCAGGGACTTAGGGGTTCGCCTTAACTCGGGGTTAGTGTTTCGTGATCACATAGTGAATTGTTGTAAAAAGGCATTTAGGAATTTAGGTTTTACTCTTAGGATGGTACATAATTTTACTAATATTAAGGTTATAATAGCATTATACAACGCTCTAGTCAGAAGTCACTTAGAATGTAACGCAGTCATCTGGTCTCCACATGAAACTAAATATAGTATTATGTTGGAGAGAGTGCAAAACAAGTTTATTAGGTATCTTTATATGAGGTATTACGGGGTATACCCGTTCTATCCCTTAATGTATCCCACTTTGTTTATACTGGGAATGGTAGGATATAACGAGCTGAGAGTCAGGAGGGAACTGGCACTCATATCGTATTTAGTCAAAGTGCTAAGAGGTGTAATACACAACCCCGATATTCTGGAGCAAGTGGGCGTGTGCGTCCCGGACAGATACGTGTGGCGACGGCGCCGGCCGCCGCTGCTGGCCGTGCCGCGGGGGCGCACTAAAGCTTTGGTTTCCTAGGAAAGCGGTGCCGTCATATAGCGGCCGTAATACAGCGTAATAGTAAATGGGGCGGTTTCCTAGAGAGCGGTAACTGACACCGTAACTTCAAAAACGCAGGCGTACACAGGCGTTCTCCTGTCGGTACTATACCGACAGGAGAACGCCTGTGTACGCCTGCTTCCTGGACCTGTCAAAAGCATTTGACATGGTGCCATACAATGTGCTGTGGAGAAAAATGAGGCTTAACACCAAGCTACCTATGGAGGTTATAAGTTTGTTTAGATATTGGTATGACAACCAAAGCAATTATGTGAGATGGATGGGAGAATGCTCGGATGAGTATAGGATGGAATGTGGAGTAAGGCAGGGGGGATTGACCTCTCCTACTCTATTTAATTTATATGTGAATGAACTCATTGAGGAGCTCAGCAGTGCTAATGTCGGATGTTCAGTGGATGGTGTATTTATAAATAATATTAGCTATGCTGATGATATGGTACTGCTGGGCCCCTCAGTCAGTTCCGTGAGGTCACTCTTGACCATATGTGAGCGGTATGCATTGGCCCATGGGCTCAAGTATAATGTCCAGAAGAGTGAGTTGCTAGTTTTTAAGGCTGGAGCTAAAACCTACTCCGTTCCTCCGATCACACTTAATGGAACTGTCCTCAAGCAAGTGTCCAATTTTAAGTACTTGGGTCATTGGATCAATGAAAACCTAGCCGATGATATGGACATGGAAAGGGAGCGCAGGGCATTGTCGGTAAGGGGTAACATGCTTTCTCGCAGGTTTGCACGATGCTCGCGTGACGTTAAAGTCACATTATTTAAAAGCTACTGCCAAACGTTATACACGTGCAGCCTGTGGAGCAGTTACACTAAAAAAGCCTACAATGCTCTGCGCGTCCAATATAATAACGCGTTCAGGGGTATGTTGGGGCTCCCTTGGAGGTGCAGTGCCTCCGGTATGTTTGCGGAGCATAGCACGGACGGCTTCCAGGCGGTACTTCGTAAGAGAATGGCCTCCCTGTGGTTTCGGGTAAAGGGGAGCAGCAACACGCTTCTGAGTGTGTTGTCGGACAGAGTTGACGGCCAGATGCTCAGGCACTGGTCGTCGATGCATGTTCATAATAATAATCACTTTAAATTTTACTAACATAGAATTTAAGTTTCTCATTTTACTAACATAATATGGACTGTGTACTGTTGTGTGTGCTTAGTCTGAAATAAATATTTTCAAAAAAAAAAAAAAAAAGCGGTGCCGCCATTTGCATGACGGCCGTCTTGACGGTGTCAGATAGTTTGGTGAACGTTTTATTGAAAGCGGTGAAGCTTTTTAATGTATTTGTGGTTTTTTTTTCGGAACAACGTCAAAAATTTGTTACAACTCTTGGAGCAGCGAGGACGACGAAATTTTAATAGATTTCGTTCGTAACCACGAAGCAATTGTATAATATAAAAAGTAAAGATTATAGAAAAAGTCAACTAAAACAGAATTGGTGTTGTGAAATTTGAGAAATATTAAATAGAACAGGTTAGTAAGTATGATACAACTAACAAAAAGTTCATGACGGTGTGTTAAAACGGCCGTGGAACTTTCCACATGTCATCACCGTAAAGACGACCGTCTATTTGCGTTCGTAATATGACGGCCGCTATATGACGGCACCGCCTTCCTAGGAAACCCAAGCTTTACTTGCTCGGAGAGGCACCGCTGACGCGCGCACTCCGCACCATGAACCTCATAGCAAACGAAATTGACCTATTTTGTTGCTCACTGAGCGAGTTTGAAAGAACCACAGTATTTATTATTAGTTATAAAACATAGAATTAGATTATTAAGTGAAATTGTTTTCCAGTAGTTATATTATGTATATATAGAATTAAGTTACACTATCGAATTAGATTTAATCTTTAAGGATAGTTGTAAGAGAGGAAAATAAATAAATAAATAAATAAAAAAAAAATAAAAAAATCATCCTGGTCGTCATCCTGCTTCTGGTGTCCATTGCATATTACCTACACAAAAAATGCCGCCAACAAGCAGTGAGAGTGTTGCGCCGTGAGCTAACTAGGAGCCACCTCGCCAACAACAATACCTCCCTTTGAACTGCCAACCGTATCAGCGTAGAACGAGCGGAGTCCAGGTTAATTCCGGCCCACGGAGTCCAGGGTATAGCCCGGCCCACGATCGAGCGGAGTCCAGGGTAAATCCCGGCCCACGGAGCCCAGGGTAAATCCCGGCCCACGGAGTCCAGGGTATAGCCCGGCCCAATCATCGCTGCACCAGAACACGAAGAAGATGCTGTGTTGTACTTCTGGAGCCGTCTACGAGCGTCTAGCTGGAAATCCTGTAACCAGTATGTTAAGAATATAAAGGGTACGAAAATTTCATTCTAATTTTGGGTTAATAATAATAATAATACGCCCCGCAGGGCATCTGAAGCGGATGACGGGGAGTAGCGACCCCGCGGGGCTATACATATATCCGAGTGCTCCAGGGAGAGTTTACTGTCCCCCATCTCCGGCCTGCCGGAGTGAAGCTTGACGGGGGATAGGTCTCCCGCCTCTTGGCTTGCCTTCATCGGCCGGTCAGAGTGGAGTCGCTAGAGTAGGGTTAACAGCCCGCTCGGAGGGTAGGTGCCTCGTGGTAAGTGGCGAGTGGGCCGGTGATTCTGGACCCACAGGGAGCGCGTGATCTGCGTTTAAAGTCCGCCGAGGTATCCTTACCCTTCAGCCGCTCATGTATCTGTTGCCCTCTTGTTGCTATTCAGTGACTGATTCCCGGGGGCCCAGTAAGTGAGTTGGCGAGTCTCCACCTGCCATTTTTACGTGTATTTATCACATTGTTATCGGCAAGTGCCATAGTTCCCGTAGTTTCCCCATTCCTAGTCCACTAGCATCCCATCACAATAGCCCAAGTAGTTTTCATCCATAGTTAGCAATAGTTTAGCACAGAACCGGGGATTGTCCTTGAGTATATTTATATAGTGTATACAGGGATAATCGTCGGTTTTGTGTCACCATTTCATTAAAGGTGTCTCAAAAGGGCTTCAGCGTGTTGGCTTCGGCACCACGTTCGCCACGTTCGCACGAAAAGTCCGGGACTCTATAGTCCCGAGGTCTGGAAGAGATATACATTTATAATAGGGCATCTGAGGCGGATGACGGGGAGTAGCGACCCCGCGGGGCTATACATATATCCGAGTGCTCCAGGGAGAGTAGACTGTCCCCCATCTCCGGCTTGCCGGAGTGAAGCATGACGGGGGATAGGTCTCCCGCCTCTTGGCTTGCCTTCATCGGCCGGTCAGAGTGGAGTCGCTAGAGCAAGGTTAGTCCTGCTCGGAGGGTAGGTGCCTCGTGGTAAGTGGCGAGTGGGCCGGTGATGCTGGACCCACAGGGAGCGCGTGATCTGCGTTTAAAGTCCGCCGAGGTATCCTTACCCTTCTCAGCCGCTCATGTCCCTGTTGCCCTCTTGTTGCTTTTCAGTGACTGATTCCCGATGGCCCAGTAAGTGAGTTGGCGAGTCTCCACCTGCCATTTTAACATGTATTTTATACATTGTCATCGGCAGGTGCCATAGTTCCCGTAGTTTCCCCATTCCTAGTCCATTAGCATCCCATCACAATAGCCCAAGTAGTTTTCATCCATAGTTAGCAATAGTTTAGCAAAGAACCGGGGATTGTCCTTGGGTACATTTCTATAGTGTATACAGGGATAATCGTCGGTTTTGTGTCACCATTTCATTAAAGTTGTCTCAAAAGGGCTTCAGCGTGTTGGCTTCGGCCCCACGTTCGCCTCCCAAAAATCCGGGACTCTATAGTCCCGAGGTCTGGAAGAGACATACATTTATAATAATAATCCTTTTATTCTGAACCAAAACATAGTTACAAAAACACACATAAAATATTATTTACACTACAATATGTCTCGTAGTTCAGTGTGCCTTTTGGCATAGACCTCCTCTAACTTCTTGCATTGGGTTCTGTCCCTTGCCACTCTTCGCCACTTTTTTCCTGCCGTGAGTCTCAAGTCGTCTTCCCATCGCATTTGTTGACGTCCTCTGTTGCGTTTGCCATCTCTGGGGTACCAATCGGAGACAACTGTACTCCATTTGTTTTGCGGGTCTCTCATCATGTGGCCAGTCCACCTCCACTGCTGTTGGTCGATGCGTGTTAGTATATTCACTATTTTGGTTTTTTGTCGTATCGTGCTGCTTCTTACTCTATCTTGTTTACTTATGCCGGTCATACTCCTTTCCATGGCTCTTTGACAGCGTTCAAGCTTTTCCCTGTTGTGTTTTGTGAGTGACCAGGTTTCGCACCCATAGGTTACCACTGGCAGCACATATGTGTTAAAGACCTTTCTTTTTGTGGACATACTTAGCTCTTTAGATTTGAGAACTTCCATAAGTGACCAGTACTTTTTCCATCCATTTGAAATTCTTCTGTTAATTTCTTTGGTGCTTTGGTCTTTGTGGGAGATTATCTGTCCTAGGTAGCAATATTCGTCCACATATTCTAGTGCCTGGTTTTCGATTTTAATGGCTATTGGATTGCTGTTAGTGAGTAATTTAGTTTTCTCTTTGTTCATAGATAGACCTACTTTCATGCTTTCCTCGTTTAGTGTCTTTATCATTTCTTCTAGGTGTGCGTTTTCCTCGATCAAGACTATATCATCCGCAAATCGTAGATGGTTTAGTTTTTCACCATTTATATTGAGGCCAAATCGTTTCCAGTCCAGTTTGCGGAATATGTTCTCTAGTACCGCCAAAAACAATTTCGGTGAGAATGGGTCTCCCTGTCTAACTCCCTTCTCGATCTTAAATTTTCTGCCCAAGTTGTCTAGTTGAATCCTTCCTTCGTTATCCGAGTATATGTTTTTGATGGTTGTAATGTAACTTGAAGATATCTTGGTTTTTTAGGCTTTCCCAGATATATGTATGGCTTATGCTGTCGAATGCTTTGGATTAGTCTATAAAGGCCACATACAGAGTTTTGTTGTATTCTTTATATTATTCTATTATTTGTTTGACTGTGTACATATGGTCCAATGTAGAAAATTTCCGTCTGAAGCCCGCTTGTTCCCATGGTTGATTTTCATCAAGTTGTTTGCTTATCCGTTCTAGGATAACTTTAGTGTATATCTTGTATATGTTTGACATTAGGCTTATAGGTCTGTAGTTGCCGATGTCTTCTTTTTGACCTTTCTTAAATAAGAGAATAATGTGGGATGTTTTCCATTGACTGGGGATTTGACCTTTTTCAAAATTTAATTAAACATGGATGTTAGTATGGGTACCAGTTCTTCGAGGGTGCCTTTGAGTAGCTCATTTGTAATTTTGTCTGGGCCTGGTGCTTTTCCCATCTTTTGACTGAGTATTGCTTTTTCTACTTCGATCGGAAGTATTTCAGGTTCAGGATTAATAGTCTCCTCTTTTCTTTGCTTGTTGTTTTTATTTTCTTCTCGGTTTAGATATAAGGACTGGTAATAACTTGTGGCTACTTCATTGATGTCTTTTCTTTTGGTAGCAATTGTATTTTTCTTTTTGTTGAGCTTAGGTATCCATTCTTTGTTGATTTCGTTCAGTTTCTTCACTCTGCTGCTTGCTTTATTTACTCCTCCTGTCGTTAGTATATGTTTTTCCAAAGTTTGGAGTCTCTTCTTCTTTCTGTCATTTCTGATGTTTTCTCTGATTTTCTTGCTGAGTTCAGCTATTTGTTTCATATTTTCTTTTTTAGGTTGGTTTACTAACAGGTTTTTCCTTTCTTCTATAATTTGGAGTGTTGTGTCGGATAAGCCATACTTGTTACCCGTTTTTTCCTTAGTTGTTGATTGAGTCAGCTCTTTTTCTATCTTGTCGTACCTTGTCAGGACATCAATCTCCGTGGCGTCGGTAATTTTATTCAGAGATGTTGCAATTTGTCTTAATGTTTCTTTGTTGTATTGTTCTGTCTTTGGTGACTCTTTATGTTTTCTAGGTTTTCTTGGTGGTTTTATTTTTAGGAGGATTATAAGGAGCTTCTTACCATTCGATGGTTTGTGTTGAAATTGAATTTTGTAAGAACTGATGTATTGTTAAATGCTTTTTCATCCCACCATCTCGGAAAGAGTAGTTTTACCCTTTGATATCTGAGCGCAAAAGCCGTTTTTATCCTCTAGAGCGGCAAAGTGATTTGAATTTAGAATATCGTGTGCAATACTCCATTTGTGACAATCGTGATAAGACTTTTCAAACAAATACATATTAAACAAATAAAATACTGCTTAAAATAATTATTCAATTAATTAAGTAATTTTTATTATTGTTTTTACATAGATTTTTATTCTCGTTTCATTTTTAAACTGAGTTTTCAAATAAATGAACTTTAATAGGTACTACTTTTTAATTTGATACTCATATGTGCGCGCCATTTTGTTTTTTGCATTTAGATATTTCCTCGATGAGGTGGGATGAAAAGTTACGTGTTGCACTCGAGTGCAAAGATTTTTCACCTTGTGCTCTTTTGATTCCCTCGCTATCGCTCAGGATTCTAATTATTCTCCACTGTCCGTAATATCAAATAGTCCGCAATCTATAAACTTGATGGATCTTTGTAACAGTGGGCTTATCCCAGCTACATATCATGACTTCTTGAGGAGTCTGCCAGTTGTGGTAGCAACGCGTTCCGATAGTGAAACTTCTGATTCGGAGTAGTACAGTTTCTTAAGTTTTTTTTTTATTATTATGTATGTCTCTGCCAGACCTCGGGACTAAAGGATTTTTGGGAGGCGAATGTGGGGCCGAAGCCAACACGCTGAAGCCCTTTTGAGACAACTTTAATGAAATGGTGACACAAAACCGACGATTATCCCTGTTCTGTGCTAAACTATTGCTAACTATGGATGAAAACTAGTTAGGCTATTGTGATGGGATGCTAATGGACTAGGAATGGGGAAACTACGGGAACTATGGCACCTGCCGATGACAGTGTATTAAATACATGTAAAAATGGCAGGTGGAGACTCGCCACCTCACTTACTGGGCCCCCGGGAATCAGTCGCTAAATCGCAACAAGAGGGCAACAGGTATTATTATTATCTTGTATGTCTCTACTCGACTACGGGACTACAGGGTCCTGGATTTTCGGAAGGCGAATGTGGGGCCGAAGCCAACACGCTGGAGCCCTTTTGAGACAACTTTAATGAAATGGCGACACAAAACCGACGATTATCCCTGTATACACTATAAAAACGTACCCAAAGACAATCCCCGGTTCTGTGCTAAACTATTGCTGAATATGGAATAAAACTACTAGGGCTATTGTGATGGGATGCTAATGTAATGGACTGGGAATGGGGATAACTATGGGAACTATGGCATCTGCCGTTAACAATGTTTGTATACGTAAAAATGGCAGGTGGAGACTCGCCAACTCACTTACTGGGCCCCCGGGAATCAGTCGCTAAATCGCAACAAGAAGGCAACAGGTACATGAGCGGCTGAAGGGTGAGGATACCTCGGCGGACTTTAAACGCAGATCACGCACTCCCTGTGGGTCCAGCATCACCGGCCCACTCGCCACTTACCACGAGGCACCTACCCTCCAAGCAGAGCTGCTAACCCTGCTCTAGCGACTCCACTCTGACCGGAAGATGAA
This sequence comes from Helicoverpa armigera, assembly GCF_030705265.1. Taxonomy (NCBI): domain Eukaryota; kingdom Metazoa; phylum Arthropoda; class Insecta; order Lepidoptera; family Noctuidae; genus Helicoverpa; species Helicoverpa armigera. The sequence continues at coordinate 4,268,262 of NC_087127.1, read as the reverse complement.
GGCAAGCCAAGAGGCGGGAGACCTATCCCCCGCCATGCTTCACTCCGGCAGGCCGGAGATGGGGGACAGTATACTCTCCCTGGAGCATTCGGATATATAGCCCCGCGGGGTCGCTACTCCCCGTCATCCGCCTCAGTATATTCTTATTTTAATACTGTTTAAAGACTGTTGTGACAGGAGGTATGACACAGTATTTCATCGATACCTTATTTCTTTTTATGTTTAAGTATCTTTAACGTAATATAGGTATCAAAGTTTGAATAAATAAAAGACTGGAATAATTAATCTTACTAATAATATAATTAACCTAGAACCTTGATTGTTATTTGATCTCAGAAGAAAGTGTTTTTTTTTTAGATTTTTTAATTATGTTGAATTGTTACTATTTCAGAGTTACTTAGAGAATAATAATTTTTATGTAAATATGGTTTTTATGTTAATATGGTTTTTTACTAAGCCTTAATTATATGGAAGTACACATACTGCCACAACATATTAAATTTATATCAACGTACACTATAGTATTTAGCACATACAGTTAAATGCAAATATTGTTTCAAATTTACTGATGTGTATGTGTATGACATAGAGTGAGGTTAATTTTGGGTTTATTATTGTTGAATAGATAAGTTTATTTTGGCAGAGAAGAGAAAACGAGGATAAACCTTTCTTACAGAAGAAAAAGACAAGCTAGTGAAATTGCTGACGTCTCATAGAGACACAATATTAAACAAAAAACGGATGGGACCACGAACGAAGCCAAAAACAAGGCTTGGATCCAGTCACAAATAGTTTTAATGCGATAGGAACCGTTTACAGGTAAATGTGAATAATATCTGTGTATAATAATATAGTGTATTAAGATATTGCCGTTCAACTGTGTTCCTTGTTTTACTGTGGGCTTCATTGTATTTTTGTTCTCCATGAGTTGATGGATTTAAGTATGGGGTTAAAATTACAGATTTATTATATTTATTTAGTTTCAGGTGGTGCGAGAAATTGGAAAGACGTGTAAAAACATGCTGCGCCCAGCCCACCCCAAATTGAATTGGTGCAGGAGGATGATGATAATGTTTGGTACATTATATGAGGACTAATATTAAAATATTTGTTTACTATCTTTGTTTTAATTTACATAATTTATTATGTTCAATGTTAGCCTACTTCTTACCTCCAGAGGGTATCCCCTATCACCTAGGAGATAGGCTCCTCCATATTCACAATTTTCGAATCATTGGTATCTACTGCAGTTTTGGTATTTAAGGCCTATTCAAACCTGAGCGATATTCGCTGCCGCTGTGGGTAGAGGTAGATACCGCGCGGGTTTCGCTCAGGTATTTAGTATCAAGTATAGTTACCGGCACGGATATTGAGCTCTTGGTGGAAGAGTGGGGATCGCTTTGCGCACTGTACACATAAGGCAATAAACCAATAAATGGCTTCTGCGCAGGTGAAGGTCAGGGCTCGATATCCGTGCCGATAACTATACCGCGGCTAGAGCGACCTGAGCGATATTCACTGCTGCTGTGGGTAGAAGTACATACCGCGCGGCAGCAGCGGCATACATCCCGAACATCAACAGTAATATTATCGCATACCCACTGGGTTTTCTCTGTCGCAGGTGGTAGCGAATACCGCTTAGGTCTGAACAGTCATATTACCGCATACCCACAGGGTTTTCTCTGCCGTAGACGGTAGCGAATACCGCTTAGGTCTGAATAGGCCTATAGTTGTCCCGGCCACCGCGAAACTACATCAGATTACCAGATTTGCATCTGTTATGGTCTGTGTATTTATGGACATGCAGGACTTCCTATTTTTGAATAATTCAGCGACATCACGACCTAGCAAGTGCATTCATAGCAAGTGATAACCTATAATCTTATAAAAAAGTCATGATCACGTACTTATTTCTCAGTCATCGGCTCTTTCACGTAAGATAGGTACGTGGTCTTCTAATGATTATAATCATCGTCGTGAACGTAAACTTTCAGAAAGTTTAGAAGCTGTGGAGGTTGAGGATATGTTATGTGTATGTATGCTTCTAAACTTTCTGAAAGGACATTGTTCCGGCTCCATACATGTTCTGCCTAAGAACCGTTCGAATGGAAAGTGACTTCTATAAACTCTTAAAATTATATGGAATCCTATGAAATAAGTTTTCACGAACGGGCACTTCAGGAAACTAAAATAATTACGAAAAAAGTTAATATTTTGAGGTTATAAATAAAAAATAGCCAAGCTTGCGTGAAATATCAGAGTAGTATTATCAAGCTACACTATACAAAATATCAACAATACTATGTACAGCTCTATATGTTCTCTTCTAGATCTAGGAAAAGACTACTCTACTAGATACTAGGAAAAAGAGATAGTATCTAGTCAAGTTTAAGATAATTCTTTGACAATGATTCCTTTAGGGAACTATATTTTTTGTCACCAAAATTTATATTTGTCATCAAGTTGTATCACCTAATAAATAGATCTATCGCCACGAAATATTTTCGTTCTCAGATAAACAAAGAGTGTTCCCAGGTATGAATTACCAAATTATTGTTATATAATGTGTAAAATATGAGATGGATTTCCAATAAAATTGTAGTGCATTATATGAATATAAACTTCGTTCTCATAATAATAGTTTTATTACTTAAATAATAGCTTGGTGCTCAAAATGGTAGATCTGTCACCAAATAAATCGATTAATCGATCCCTGACTGCGACTCCTTTTTAGGGTTCCGTAGCCAAAATGGCAAAAACGGAACCCTTATAGTTTCGTCATGTCCGTCTGTCCGTCTGTCCGTCTGTCCGTCTGTCACAGCCGATTTACTCGGAAACTATAAGTACTACAGTGATGAAATTTGATGGGAATATGTGTTGTATGAACCGCTACAAAAATATGACACTAAATAGTAAAAAAAAGAATTGGGGGTATACATGTAACCCCCCATACATGTAACTGAGGGATGAAATTTTTTTTTTCGATGTACATACCCGTGTGGGGTATCAATGGAAAGGTCTTTTAAAATGATATAAAGTTTTCTAAAAAACATTTTTCTTAAAGTGAACGGTTTTTGAGATATCAGCTCTCAAAGTCGTAAAAAGTATGTCCCCCCCCCTCTATTTTTATAACTACGGGGTATAAAATTCTAAAAAAAATAGAGGTGATGCATGCTAATTAACTCTTTCAACGATTTTTGGTTTGATCAAAGTATCTCTTATAGTTTTTGAGATAGGTTGATTTAACTGTAATTTACGGAACCCTTCGTGCACGAGTCCGACTCGCACTTGGCCGGTTTTTATTTGTTATTTTGTCACCAATACAGTAGTTACATTTTATTTCGTTCAGTTAGTAAAATAATGTACTATTCGATACCAATTTAATACATCAGTTTATAATTTTAATGAAAATATGTTCAAAGGGAAGAGGAAGGGAAGGGAGACAAATTGGCGCGCTTTCGGGCCTCAACGAATGGGTTGTAGGTACGATCATACGATGCGCGGCGCGGACAGCGAGATGCAAGTTTACTTCATTCGCGACGATTACGTTCATTGTTGTTATTATTTTGACTTTAATTAAGATTTTTATTTACTATTCAGTTAGAAATTTAATTTAAATATATTTATACTACCTGTGGAAATTAAGCCCCTTGAGGGAGGCACATGGCCAGTTAAGTAGTAGACTCTTTTGGTTGAAAGGATGATGACGACCACCCTACATTTTTAGACCTTCATGAAATTTTCTAGTGATATAATATATGATTTATTGGTGATCTAGTGATCTCTTTAAATTAGTTTGCTTAAATACTATTAGGACAAACCTATTATAATACATACAAAACCATTTATTTGGTACTTGACCCCATATCTCCATGATTTTCAGTAATTATTGTGGAATTGATTTTACATTGTTTGGTGACTACATTTTGGTGACAAATCTACTATTTTGAGGGCAAACCCACAAGAAACACAAAATGAATTAAATTGATGACAGCTTAAATCATACCCATTATTTTATGGGAACTATATTTTTTGTCACCAAAATTTATATTTGTCATCAAGTTGTATCACCTAATAAATAGATATAACGCCACGAAATATTATCGTTCTCAGAAAACAAAGAGTGTTCCCAGGTATGAATTACCAAATTATTGTTAATATAATGTGTAAAATATGAGATGGATTACCAATAAAATTGTAGTGCATTACATGAATATAAACTTCGTTCTTATAATAATAGTTTTATTACTTAAATAATAGCTTGGTGCTCAAAATGGTAGATCTGTCACCAAATAAATCGATTAATCGATCCCTGACTGCGACTCCTTTTTATTTGTTATTTTGTCACCAATACAGTAGTTACATTTTATTTCGTTCAGTTATTAAAATAATGTATTCGTTACCAATTTAATACATCAGTTTATGATTTTAATGAAAATATGTTCAAAGGGAAGAGGAAGGGAAGGGAGACAAATTGGCGCGCTTTCGGGCCTCAACTAATGGGTTGTAGGTTGGTTGTAGGTACGATCATACGATTCGCGATGTGAAAAATTATATGTGCAAGCATATTATCGGATTAGCCATACGCTTAAAGCTGGCCAACCCCCCACCAGAGGCAAAAAATTTACTTATCGGCCAGAAAAGAAAAAGGGGGCGCCCTTCAAAATCCTTCAAAACCAGCGCTGATTATTCAGTGATTGTTATTTTTAACAATAAATATTGATGATTTTGACTTTAATTAAAATATGTTTTATTTGCTATTCAGCTAGAAATTTAATTTGAATATATCTGGGGGCACGGCAGTGCCCCAGCCAAGTCTCGAGCAAAACGGGCACGGCCGTACCATCTTTTCTCGAAGCGATTCGCGGCTGTTTCGCCCCCCCTATATCTTCGACGTGGACAAAGCTAGGAGTTTAGGTTTTCGGTGAATAATAGTAGGCATTAGAACAAGCTTAAGTTCGAAATTACATGCCAATTGAATTAATAGTTTAGGAGTTACGGTCGATCAAAGTTACACCATTTTGTCACTCACTGACTCACTGACTCACTGATTCACTGACAGATCATCAAAAATCTAAGGTACTTCTAGCAGACTTAGAAACTTCAAATTTTGCACCAAGATAGGTCATTAGCCACATATAAAGGAAAAATTATAAAAACATTAAAAAATAATATGCCATAGAAAACAATTTTATATTTGCGGTTTGGCAAGAACATTATGTATGGATTTTGACTGCATTGTTAACTTTGTTCGTTGTTTAAGTACCTATTCAATTGGATGAATACATACATAGAATAGAAAAGAATAATATAAATGTAATACATAGACTATCATTAATACAAATTAATACATAAAGTTCATAATTCATTAAATTAATAAAGCTAAAACTCCATTGTATTGCGATAAATATTGTTTGCGCGCTCGATAGATGGCGTTGTACCTGTCTGAATCCCGCTATGGTTTCGTTACAAAGCGCAGTCTAAGTAGTACTTCAAAATAATTCGATAATTTTCATTTGATAGCGCCATCTGTCTATGAAAAACCATTTCGAAACTAAAAAATATTGTAGTGATAATTGATATTCGGAGAACTTTACGTGTTATTTAGTTTAGTTTAGTTGTAGTTTGTAAGTTAGTAGATACATATTTATTTAGTTAGTTATTTGTTAGATGGTTCCATCGGTAAAGTACAAAGTGTAAAGTATGATCCTGAGGACCCAAAGAAAGTAAAAACAATAGTAATCAAATTTAGTAATGACCACTCATATGAACTTTGTGCTGTTAAAACCAAATTTGAAATTATATCTAGAGCGTATGTTCATCGGGAACAATTCCCCATATGCATAGCTTATGCTATAACCATACATAAGAGTCAGGGGCTGAGCCTAAATAATGCAATGATGGATATGGGTTCTTCGGTTTTTACCTGTGGTCAAGCATACGTGGCCCTTTCAAGAGTGACTAGTTTGGGTGGATTACATTTAATAATTGTGAATTTTAGTAGTATCAAAGCTCAGGAGACAGCAATAGCTGAATATAATCGACTCCGAAGTATATATCGCCCAGACTTGTCTACCTTAGAAGTAACGAAGCCTCAGAGAAGAAACAAAAGAGATAGAGATAGAGAATGGGTTCTAAGCAAAGCAGTAGCTGAAGTCCAAGAAATTATGAGGTCACCTAAAAAAAAAAAAAGAAAGAAATACACTTACAAAAAATAAATGAGATCCCACCAAAAACATTAAATGTAAAAAATGCCAAGTCTCTCGATGCAGTCTTTCCATCGTAAAAAGTTTTGAGATCTCATAGAAGCCAAGTCCTATTCAAAATATTTTGTAGTTATAAATCAACATTTAGTAATTGTATCAATAGTTTTCTTTATATTATAATTATAGTGACTTGGCAATGAGCACAAATTAAAAGCTGCCTGCTGCCTGGAATTATGTGCAAATGTTACTGACGAGACCAGTGATCAGATTATTTGTTATGTGTGAATCATGATGGTCACTACCGACTACATGCTCCAATACAATAATTAAGAATACCTTACGGCCCGTAAGGTATTCTTAATTATTTATATTTATTCTATATTATCGCTTTATGAAAGTAAATGAATCGAGAGTACACTAAAGACTGACTGCCGTTGCCGAAATTCGGTTGGGACGACACGGATAAACCAAAAGAAAATTAATTTTGTGATATTATTGTTTACGCATGCGGTGTGTGTAACTTTCAACTCCTCCAAATATGCCGTTTTATTTGTTTCTTCTTGTGCTCATTGCCAAGTCACTATAATTATAATATAAAGAAAACTATTGATACAATTACTAAATGTTGATTTATAACTACAAAATATTTTGAATAGGACTTGGCTTCTATGAGATCTCAAAACTTTTTACGATGGAAAGACTGCATCGAGAGACTTGGCATTTTTTACATTTAATGTTTTTGGTGGGATTTATACTACCTATGGAAATTAAGACCCTTGGGGGAAGCACATGGCCAGTTAAGTAGTAGACTCTTTTTTTGAAAGGATGATGACGACCACCCTACATTTTTAGACCTTCATGAAATTTTCTAGTGATATAATATATGATTTATTGGTGATCTCTTTAAATTAGTTTGCTTAAATACTATTAGGACAAACCTATTATAATATATACAAAACCATTTATTTGGTACTTGACCCCATATCTCCATGATTTTCGGTAATTTATTGTGGAATTGATTTTATATTGTTTGGTGACTACATTTTGGTGACAAATCTACTATTTTGAGGGCAAACCCTATTATTTAAGAAACACAAAATGAATTAAATTGGTGACAGCTTAAATCATACCCTTATTTTATAAAGTTGCATTTTCTGTCTGTCCCTATGAATGCTTTAGATCTTTAAAACTACGCAATGGATTTGGGTGCGATTTTTTTTAATAGATAGAGTAGGTCAAGAGGAAGGTTTACACCAAGGTTTTACATTGCCACCGTGCGAAGACGGGGCGTGTGACTAGTTTTCATAAATGCTTAGAATTTTTATGAAAAGCAACTACCTAAACGCTTTTGCTTTCAACGTTACGTTTCTTAATATATAGTGAATCCACTTTGGATTTGTGATAAAACGCATAAGTATCCAAAATGGAACAGTTCCACTCACCACAATTCATAAAATATCGATATTATTACGATAGAGACTTATTTATTTAAATGATTGTTACTACTTTTATATTAGACAGTTACCTAGCTATCTACATGCCATAAGGCGGGAATCGAACCCGCGGTCTATTACCAAGAAAGCACAAACCATACTAAAAATGTCATTACCACACAAAATAATTTAACAGTTAAAGTAAGGTTTACCAATAACAATGAAAGAGGTTTTCGAGGATGTGCAATAAAAACAATATTTATATTCAATAAAAGGTTTTTAATCATCAATAGTTCTCAATAATATATTATCTAAGAACTGAGCAGGGGGTTCAATTGAATTTTGGTATCTATACCAGATAATAGTCATTATGTGGGCACAACAGCCCACTGTTCTACGCCCAACGATACAATTGCAACAGTAATGCCTGATGGTAGGAGCTTCTTACAATGTACAAAATTGCGTCCAACAGTGCATTGCATCTTATTATGCTCGACTGCTTCAGACCAACACGTCGTACATATAAGGTATGAGCTTCAACCTGTAATAAATAAATAAAATAAAACATTAGTAAATGTCAAGTAACTTGCAATTGTGGCAATTGATTTGAAAACCGTGAAATTGTGTGCTTATGAAAACATAAGTAGGTAGTAACATTCTTATCAAAATTAGAAAAACACTTTCGTAGACCACTTACCATACGGGGAACAGTCCATTGTTGTATGCAACGAAGTATATCTTCGTTTTCTAATACCAAAGAACCTCCAGCAGATCCATAATTTATAGAATATACTATATTCTGCATCCATTGTTGTAATTATAATACAACTAAATTCGATCACAGACAGAGTAATATCCGAAAATGCCATGAAAATCCAGTCTTTAAACACACAGCCGAGACTACCAAAGTTGTTAGAATAAATCCATGAAACGCATAGAAAATCACAAAAGAAACGATAGTCGCAAAGCAATCAAACTGACTTCTAGCAAACTGACTGAAGTACACCGGTGTTGCCAATTACGAAAACTATAATCCTACTCGAATGCCAAGCTAGAAATTCGCGATTTCGCTTAAAACATATAGAATACTAGTTATTTCTAGCTAGTCAGTTTAGGTATTTAAATGAATAAAGTGTTACCAACTAATTTTAATAACCGACTTCGGAAAGGAGGTTCTCAATTCGATCCGTATTTACCGAAATCACGAAAACTTCCGAAACTGGCAGCACTGGCTGACGGAAACATTTTATAAAGCTTGGGTTTCCTAGGAAAGCGGTGCCGTCAAATAGCGGCCGTCTTATTACGGACGCAAATAGACGGTCGTCTTTACGGTGATTACATGTGGAAAGTTCCACGGCCGTTTTAACACACCGTCATGAACTTTTTGTTAGTTGTATCATACTTACTAACCTGTTTTATTTAATATTTCTCAAATTTCACAACACCAATTCTGTTTTAGTTGACTTTTCTATAATCTTTACTTTTTATGTTAGATATTGCCTTCGTGGTTTCGTACGAAATCTATTAAAATTTCGTCGTCCTCGCTGCTCCTAGAGTTGTAACAAATTTTTGACGTTGTTCCGAAAAAAAAACACAAATACGTATTAAAAAAGCTTCACCGCTTTCAATAAAACGTTCACCAAACTATCTGACACCGTCAAGACGGCCGTCATGCAAATGGCGGCACCGCTTTTTGAAGTTACGGCGTCAGTTACCGCTCTCTAGGAAACCGCCCCATTTTGTTTACATAGACAACGTTCTGGTGATGTCTTTCACCGCTGTATTACGGTCGCTATATGACGGCACCGCTTTCCTTGGAAACCAAAGCTTTAGGCATCAATAATTGTGACCCAACTTTTTATTTGGAATTTATTTATTTGAAGTGTCCGTGGAATACTAAAATATGTTTCAAACAATATAAAAATGAAAATAGGGTTGTTTCCAATTTTCGAAAATCTATTTAAATAGCTTCTAAATAATTTAAAGATCACCCCTCCTAGGATTTTGCGTCTTAAATCTCTTTACTTTTTATGTATTCGATGTTTTTCTATTTTTCTTAAAACATTGCCCAGAAAACGCTCGATCACGTGACTGTGACGTCACAGTATACTATGTGTTCCTTTACACTTTCCACATCTAAAGAGAAGAAACTAATTAGAAAGAAGTCATTGATTTTTAAATTCTAATAATGTATTCTTATAATATAGGTACAAAAACAAATATTTTAAACATTTACATTATTTTTAAACATTGGGCACAAAAGAAAATACCTGTAATGTTTTGAGTTGTGTACGCGATAAAATAAAACTGTGCAAAGGAACGTAAAGTTTGTGTTTGTTATTGAGGTTATATTTGTGTCATCTTGGTTATTAGCAAAGAATTGAGAGACAAAAAAACTATCAGCTTTCATAAATCCTTTCTCCATAATTCTTTTCTAACTTTCTTTTGCTTAAATACAAATAAAAACTAAAGAAAACATCACATCAATTCTCAGTTTATACCTGTCATAGACTGTCACTGTCCAATACTTGTCATTGTCAATGTAAAGTGACGACATCGGACTCGATTCGCCGTTTTCAAGGGCATGACGTAATAGACGATAAATTTAAATTTCATTAATTTTTTAAAAATTATGTGGTCAGTTATTATTAATATAATATAGCTTAACGTGTTTCTAGTTTTGTGAACTTTCGGTGCATATACAAATTTTTAATTGACTTAAAACTAGGCAACAACCCTAATATAGTATAATTTATATTCACATCGGTTCTTTCTTAGGCCAAAATTGAACAATGTCCTTTACGTTTCATTTCACTATCCATCGCCAGAAACGGTTCAAAATATGTTTGTATTCTGTCATGATAATGATAGGAGTTGTTTAAGCAGGCATCAATCGGGCCCCCAAGTTTAAGTGAAATTTTAAGGTTATAATTGACACCTAGGTTTTGGTGAAAATGAAATTCTTATTAAGTGTTCCATAAATTCTCCCTAAATTTAGGTATTCGTTGGTGAAAACGGGTATCAGTCCTTTGGGAATGTACTAGATTCTCCAAGTCATTCATCTGAAGAAGTTGGTTCATGCTCCAAGTTCACATAAAACGCATTTTGTGTTTCATATTCCCACACACTGCAAAATAAACAGTCGGCTGACAGTTTTAAAGAAAATCGTGAATGCAACCAACATTTTTTGTCGCCCGATACCGGACAAATCCTATATCCAATATCTGATCGCGTTGTGTGCATAGTAGTCCAAAGGCCGGCGAAAAAATTTTTTTTTGATACATATACATTTAAGACTTTGTGAGTGCCTTCCTTACGATGAGTCCGACAAACTTTTCGAATGCGCAAATTTTGGTGCCGCTGCGTTTTTTAATGCTTGACTCCTGGGCCCCGATTCTCCTAAGTTAATAATGTCAAAATCGAATAGAAATTGAATCGCAATATGATCGTAATAGCAGTTTTAACCATATCGGGCATTCTGCTACTAATAAAAGACCAATCGTATTCGATTGACATTTGATTGGTGTGCGATTGGTCTGCTATTTTGATGATTTTGGTCTATACGGTAGTTTGCTGTACAATCATTTTGCAATCGTAAATCATTTGCAGACAAAATGATTCATTATTGAATGACAGAAAAGGATAAAAACGTTTATTTCAAACAAAAAATAGCGGAATGCCACGTACGCTTCAATCGTAATCGAGTCGGGATTGGATCTTAGTCGAATCGAGTCGAACGTCAATCGAAGGTCGCTTAAGTAAAATTAGGAGAATCGGGCCCCTGAAATTGTCGATATGACGTCACTATGACTCTTCGTACATATACGTTTCATTTTTTTGAGATTCGTTTAATAAAGTTAACTAGAGAATGGTGGTCAACTTGTCCGATAAAGATCATGCTGCGTTTGGAGTGTCCACCATCCGAAACATGTCGATATGACGACACTGTGTCTCCCCATACATACATTTCGGACAAATACAACAATGATAGATAATACTATTCTTACTGCAAATATCGACTTGTCCGACAAATGTAGTGAGTCAAATAGTTAGTTCGACAAGAAAATGAGAAAAAAATATTACAATTGGAAGAAGTTTATTCTTTTTGTCAATTTCTGACTTAAATATTCACGTGCATTATTTAAGTACCTATATTAAATTGGCATACTACTTACCAATTTTAATTACTATTTTAGAAAAAGTAGCCTGACTAAGACGTATTGTTGATAGTTTATATTATGTTAAGGAATAATATTCCACATCTATTAATGGACTATATAAACTCTTTTGCAAAAAAAGCGGGCACCTATGCGAAATCTTAGTTTTAAGGACTTTACGTGTATTTCAAAGGGTTTTAATGATTGTAGTATGTTTCTACCGTCAAAAGAGTTAGCCGAGCATGCGTGAGAGTGTATTCTAAAGAATTTTGTACAATTGCTCAGAAATTGGTTAAACCTTGTTTTGGACTAATTGCTGGCAGAAAGTTCGTCGGTGTTTTGAAAAGTTTTTGAACTGATTTTCGGGAAAATGATAATGCAGTTTTAATTAATGATTAATGTACTTTTTTGTTAGATCAAAACATTTTTGAAAAACTATGCGTATTTGATAAAATTTTCACCTGCTCTAAATGGGCTATACTGATGATTGATGGTAATGTTAAGAGTACTATAGTGTAAAGCGTTCTATTGTTTAGATATTGTACCCACGTGTTTTAAAATATCGCTTTTTCATAATTAAACATTATTTAGAAGAGTATCAGTACCTTTGGCTGCGACAAAACCAATTTAAAGTAAGCAGTGCCGATCACAACTCGTCTCCTATCGGACTTTGATATTTTTAAAAGTCTTGAAATTCTACAAAATATATAAAAGAGCGCATAGACTGTGAGCACGAGGTCTTAAGGTCTCGTAATCACTGATTTTTAAACAACCTCGTCTCTTGGGAAACTCCGTAGACCTCTGAAGATCTAAGAGTCTGAGCGTTCAAATAGCGTGTTTTCATCCCATGGACGTTTTATTAAATAAACTTGCCTACAATGAGATTTTCTGGCATCTACAGCACTTTCCTGCTTAAATCATAACAATAATTGGCTATCTGCTCATTTCTTAAGAAACATACGTTTGGCCAATAATTTCGAATTTTTGACTCCCTTTCAGCTAAATCGTCGTTTAGTAACCCGATACCTATGGAGATATCGAGAGCTTCAACGCGGCAATAATTTGACTTTTTAGAGAGCTTTAACCCCCCTCATCGTTTTTCATGCGGTTAATTTTAACATTTATCACAAAATTTGGTATTTTTTAAATGTCAAAGTCCGATAGGAGACGAGATGTGATCGGCACTGCTTACTTTAAATTTGTTTTGTCGCAGCCAAAGGTACTGATACTCTTCTAAATAGTGTTTAATTATGAAAAAGCGATATTTTAAAACACGTGGGTACAACATCTAAACAATAGAACGCTTTACACTAAAATACCGAAACTCTTAACATTGCCATTAACCATCAGTATAGCCCATTGAGAGCAGGTGAAAATTTTATCAAATACGCATAGTTTTTCAAAAATGTTTTGATCTAACAAAAAAGTACATTAATCATTAATTAAAACTGCATTATCATTTTCCTGAAAATCAGTTCAAAAACTTTTCAAAACACCGACGAACTTTCTGCCAGCAATTAGTCCAAAACAAGGTTTAACCAATTTCTGAGCAATTGTACAAAATTCAAATTTAGAATACACTCTCACGCAAGCTCGGCTAACTCTTTTGACGGTAGAAACATACTTCAATCATTAAAACCCTTTGAAATACACGTAAAGTCCTTAAAACTAAGATTTCGTATAAGTGCCCGTTTTTTTAGCAAAAGAGTGTATCAAACAAAGGTCTTTTTAAGTGCAACATTTTGTCTCAACATACCACTTATCAATTCTTAGTATTTTAGAAGATATAGCCCAAATAAGGCGTATTATCGATAGGTTTAACTATGTTAGGGAATAATGTCCCACCTCTAGGTATGAACCATATGTCAATCGAAAGATCTTTTTAAGCGCTATATTCCGTCTTAACATACCACTTTAAAATATATAAATCCCTTTAAAGTGCGCATCGAGGTAGACAATGAGTTTAGCGCAAATAAAATTGAGAAATGTCAAGCATTTATAGACAGGAACTGGAACATACAGAGGGCTATGGAAAGAAGCTCATCCTATGGGGTAATTAGGGATGTGGATTTAGATCTGTCGGATGAAGATATATTAAAATGTATATCCTGTAAGAAGCCACCTGAAATAATATCTGTATATCGGCTAAAACGCCGTGACCCGGAAGGAATAGGCTGGCAGCCGAGTGAAGCCGTCCAGGTTTGTTTCAAAGGTTCCTTTATACCACAATATGTGTACGTAGAAGGTTTGCGTATCAAGGTTACACCATACTTATTTCCGGTATCGCAATGTTCCAAATGCTGGAAATATGGTCACTTGTACAAGAAATGTCCTTCTAGTAAAGTAGTTTGCCCGAAATGTGGTGGACCCCACGAGAACTGTGAAACAGAAACCTTCAGGTGTGTCAACTGCAGCGGTAAACATATGGCATTGGCTAAAAATTCTTGTCCAGTATTTTTAAAAGAAAAAAAGATAAGGGAGATTATGAACGAGTTCAACTGCACTTATAGAAAGGCACTATCGGTTTACGTTCCTCCGTCGCCAGTAGGGCTTTCAAATACCGGATTTTTTCAATTCCGGTATCAATACCGGTATTAGAAATTTCAATACCGTGATCACGTGATCACGGTATTGTCGGTCATGCAAATATTGCAGTACTCCAGATATTAAAAGTCGTCGCTCCTTTATGCGTCTTCGAAGTACTTTTGCAAGATTTTATCTTAAGTCATTAGCTTGACCATCTAACTTCGTCAACATAAATTTTAGCGCAATATCCGCTTTTAGTAAATTGGCATCCCGTTTACTAATACAGTTACTTTGACTACAGAAAGGCTGTTGTAAATATTTTTTAATATTGTCAAATGGAATTCGTCCAATTCGAAATCGGAGTTTAATTTTAAATCGATTAAAACTTTTAAAACACAATCCTTTAGTTTCAAAAAGCGTCCAATCATAACACCGACCCTATGACTAAAAATGAGATTGACTTCATCATGATGAACAAGAAGCACATACTCAGAGAAGTCTCCGTGATCAATAGGTTTAATACCGGTAGCGATCACCGACTTGTCCGAGGCTCTCTGAATATCAACTTCAAGGCCGAACGTTTCCGTCTGATGAAGGCCAGGCTCCGACCAACACTGCTCCAAACCATTTCAGGATCTGAAAAGTTCCAGTCAAATTTGGCCACAACGTTAACCAGAACCACGAATATGTGGTTCGGATCCTCAGGGAGGAAGGTTCGAGATTCTGTAACATGCAGAGTTATGGCAAGAAATCAAAGCTTTCGGAAGAAACATTGGGGCTTATGAAGAAACGACGTGAAAACCCGCCTGTCACTTCCTCAGCTAAGCGGGCTCTAAACCAAGAGATCAACAAGCACGTACGACGCGACCTCCGGTGCTCCAATACTCTTGAAATTGAAAGAGCAATTGAGCTGAATCGGGGTTCAAAAGTGTTCGTACAATCCCTTGGAAGAAGCCACTTGACGAAGCTGACCACAAAAAGTGGAGAAGTCATTTCTTCGGTGCCGGCAGTGCTTTCGGAAGTGGAAAACTTCTATGGCCGGTTATACATGCATCGCATGCATCTGGACCTGATCCCGGAAATAAGGATTCTAGAGCCACATTAACACGCCATTTCACCGAAGACCTGCTAGAAGTCAGCAGTGGCGAAATCGAGATCGCTCTGAGACAGCTCAAAAATGGAAAAACCCCTAGCGAGGATGGCATTACAACAGAGCTATTAAAAGCAGGTGGTAAGCCCGTACTGGGGGAGCTCCAGAAGCTTTTTAACGCCGTCCTGTTTGAAGGGAGAACTCCAGAGGCGTGGAGTAGGAGTGTTGTCGTCCTGTTCTTCAAAAAGGGAGACAAAACCCAGCTGAAGAACTATCGGCCCATTTTCCTCCTAAGCCACGTATATAGGCTGTAGGTACTCAAGAGTGATCACGAACCGACTTACGCGAAGACTAGACGAATTCCAACCACCGGAGCAGGCTGGGTTTCGGAGCGGATACGGCACCATAGACCACATCCACACAGTGCGACAGATTATACAGAAGACCGAAGAGTATAATCAGCCCCTGTGTCTAGCATTTGTGGACTATGAGAAGGCCTTCGACTCGGTTGAAATCTGGTCTATTCTGGAGTCTCTGCAGCGTTGCCAAGTAGATTGGCGATACATCCTAGTGATGAGATGTCTTTGCTAAGTACTGACTAACAAAACAATAACGCCGTTTGGCTCGCTGGACCGACTAAACCGATCGTTTAAGATAGGTGCGGGCGGGTATGCTGGAGATAAAAGTTGGCGCTTAATACACAAGTGTGAAGTGTGAGACTAATATGAGTACATACCTACATCTTAGGAGTATGTAGTTATTTATTTTATTTAATACAACTTCCTGCTACTTATTACAACAAATCACAATAATCAAAATTATAAAAAGATTGTAATACCGTAATCACGGTATTGGCTCGTCAATACCGGTATTGAAAAAAGACCAAAATATATCCGTGATCACGGTATTACGGGATCCCGTAATACCGGTATTGAAAGCCCTAGTCGCCAGTGAATGTCGACAACAGCAGTGCTGAGATACAGTCGCACCCCAGCACGCGTATTGTTGAGAACACTAAAATGGAAATGGATTATGTTTTCAGTGATTCCCCCGCTCATATTCCTACTTTTTCGGAAATTGTCAAGGCAATGACTTCGATACCTGTTACAAAAAAGAAAGTCTCACCGGTCAAATCTTCTGTCAAACAAAATCGACTGAATGATGTGTACGAAATAGATCCGATTATTTCAAATAGCCCGCCATCGACGACTGGCCAAGATAAGACGGATAAAATTCCCTCTCAGGAACATAAAAAGAAGTCGGTTAATTTTGAAGAACTTCTTAGCAGATTGAAGGAAATTATTTTTTTGAGAGGGCAAACGATGGAATGGAAATTTCATGAAATAACAAGATGCTGTCTTGAGTGGTTTATATTAGTGGTAGTCGATTATGTTTCAGATTGGTCATTGTTTAAGATAATTTTGGATTACTTTTATAATAATGGTTAAAAAAAAACAATAATATTGTTAAGCTAAATTTAATACAATGGAATTGTCAAAGTCTTAAACCTAAGTTAGTTACTTTAGAGCAACTTCTTTGTCAGAATAAAATTCATATTGCCGCACTCAGCGAAACTTGGTTAGATGGTGAAGCACATGTAAAGGTCAATGACTACATCATTTACCGTAAAGATCGCGATGACGGTTATAGGGGAGTTGCAGTTCTGGTACACAAATCAATTCAATCTAGCCCGGTAACTCTAACCACTGTTAATCCAGGAATTGAAATAGTTGGGGTCAGGGTGTATAACTGTGACTATATCCAACATATTGTATCTGTGTACTGTGCACCATCAGTTCACACTGAACGCCGGGATTGGGATCATATTTTCTCTCTGTTCAACAGCAAATGGATGGTCTTGGGAGATTTCAATGGCCACCATACAAATTGGTCATGCAAGACAGATCATACAGGTTTACAAATCTATGATGCATTAATGGATAGTTCCCTAGTAACTTTAAACGATAACAAGCCAACCCGTATTAAATTAGTAAATAGCCAGTTGCAATCTTCTTCTCCAGATATATCTTTAGCTTCCGTAGACATAGCTTATAAACTAAATTGGACCACACTCAATGAAACCTTAGGCAGTGATCACATTGTTATTCAAATTTCAACACATGTATCCTGTGTCTCGCAACCCATCGTACGGCGAAATTATAAAGGGGCAGATTGGTCCGGGTATCATAACTTTTTGGCAATGATTTGTGAGAATTTTAACATTTCAGATAATCTGCAAGACTCGTACGATACATTTTGTGATTATATAGATATGGCCGCTGAAATTAACATTCCATTAATAAAGATGAGCACAAATCCCGAATCCAACTTTAGACCTAAACCATACTGGGAAACGTCATTGTCAAAACTAGTAGCAGAAAGGCGCCTCGCGTTATCGCAGTTTAGACGCAATCCAACTCCCTATAATTTAAATAAATTACAAAAGAAGATAAGCGAGGCTCAATGTTGCATGCGAAAAGCTAGAAGCAAATCATGGCAAGATTTTTGTTCATCCATAGACGGATCGCTATGCCAAGGTGATTTCTGGAGAAAATTGAAATGGTTTAAAGGGTATAGTGCACCTAAATATTTTATTAGTAAAGAGAGATCATATGATTTGCTACAACAATTGGCACCAGACTATGTAAGTTCAGAAACGCCACAATTTTTTTCTAACAATCCTTGCCTGGAGAAGTCTATTTCCATCAGCGAGTTGAATAATTGCATTAGGCGTAAGGACACTTCTCCGGGTTGCGACAATATTTCATACTCAATGCTGAAGAATTTACCTACTAACGCAAAACTAATCTTGGTATCTTTTTACAATAGTTTCCTTAGAACGGGTTTTGTACCCCAACAATGGCGTAATATTCGAATAGTGCCAATCCCTAAACCTGGACGTGATTTAAATTCGAGCTCGGCGTTGCGTCCCATATCCATGATATCATGTCTGTGTAAGTAAGGTATTCCATAACATCATAATTAATCGAATCGAATGGTATATTGAAAAAAATCACTTGCTGTCTGATTACACCACCGGTTTCAGAAAGTGCCGATCGACCCTAGATAATTTATCTTCGTTAATAAGTAATATTCAAGTAGGATTTTCTAAAAAACAATCGACTGTTGCATGTTTTATCGATATAGACAATGCATATAATAATGTAAATTTAGAACGGCTTCTAACCACAATGGATGAGTTGGGTTTAGGCTATAGAATATGCACATATGTGTGGAATTTTTTAAAGGAGCGTTTAACAATTAACTTTGATCACGAGGGTTATATTAGTAGGAAAACATTTTATGGTTTGGCTCAAGGCGATCCTCTTTCCCCTATTCTTTTTAATGTTTTGACACATGAGATTTGTAAATCTATCGATGAAGTTTGCATTAGTCAATACGCGGACGATTTTGTAGTGTATGTGACGTGCAATAATCTGAATGAGGCAACGCATAGACTTCAACGTGCATTGAATAAATTAACCCAACTTCTGTCTCAAGCCGGTTTAGAAATATCTCCACAAAAGAGTAAGGTATGTATCTTTGACAATAAAAATAGTTTAACGCGTGATCACATTAGCCTCGTGATAAAAAACACTCCATTAGAAGTAGTAAATAACGTTAAGTATTTGGGACTTTGGCTCGACAGGAAATTGCGATGGGCTAAACAAATAAATGAGATACGAGAAAAAACATTAAAATTAGTCAATATTTTTAAAGTTTTAACTGGACCGGGTTGGGGCATACAAGTGTCAAATTTACGAAGACTTTATATATCTTGCATTCGCAGTAGGCTGGATTACGGCAGTTTCCTGTTTGGCAATAGTTGTAAAACTCATTTAGACAAATTAGATAAATTGCAAAATCAATGTTTACGTACAGTGGGTGGATTTATAAAAACTACTCCGATCCACGTCATGGAATCCGAACTGCACCTACCGCCATTATGTGTTCGTCGCCACTACCTCGCCGGTAAATACTGGTTAAAAGCGAAATCTTTTTCGAACTTGCAACTTATGCAGATATTAGATGAATTATGTTTGTTAATAGAAAATCCTTTTTGGAGATATAAAAGTAAGCCATTATTAAGTTTAGCTCATAATTATTTAAAAGAAAAGTCTATTTATGTTAGTAATCAATTAGATATGTTTAAATTAAATACCTGGGTGAGTAGTATTAATCTAGGCAATACACTCAAGTGCAACATAGATACTCGTACTGTGAATATGCCAAAAAGGAGCTATAATTCACATGCTTTGGAGGATATTTGTTGTAACTACATTAGGAATAGATATTTAAATTATTACGCAATTTACACGGATGGCTCGAAAACTAATAATGTAGGTGGATTGGCTTTTTTCGATCCACAGTCAGATAGTTCGGTAAAATTTTGTATTGAGGCTAACATATCCATAATGACGATAGAATTATATGCTATTTCAGAGGCATTGTCCTATATAAGTTCCTTTCAAGTGGGTAAATTTGTTATTTTGACTGACTCCAAAAGTGCAATCCAACATTTAGCTCGATGCACCTCGAACAGTCGAGGCACACCGATAGCTTATAGCATTTTGAAATCACTGCTTGAACTGAACATGAACAATTTCGAAATAATTCTTCAATGGGTGCCGTGTGCCGTCCCATATCGGATTATTCGGGAATGAGATGGCAGACCGTCTGGCAAATGTAGCTATATCAGATGGTGTAAATATTCCACATGTACCTTATTATACAGAAGTAATTCAAACAGTTAAGCAAAAGTGTATGGAGATTTGGAATGAATATTTCGACAGTCGATCACTTACAAAGGGAATCTGGTATAGAACAATTCAGCCTGGGTTATCTCGCTCGCCATGGTTTGTGGATTCTGATCTACCGAGAAATGATATTGTAACGGCGTTAAGGCTCCGTTCCGGACATATACCACTAAATAGTTTTGCTTTTCTTATGGGCAAAGTTCCATCTAGTAAGTGTACTGAGTGTGATCGAGTCGAGGACGTCTACCATATTTTGGTGGAATGTGTGCGAAATGGACCTGAAAGAAATTTATTTGAGACTGCAGTGCAACATTAGTTTACATGAGTGCGGTATATGTAACAGCATTCTGGCTTACCCATTGTCAGAGCAAGCTAGAATGCTTTATAATTAATGATTAAACGAACTTACCTGTACGTGAAGTTCTATCATAATTATGCGAGCGCCGAATCCGAAGAGATTAGTAATACAGTTCTTTTATACACATGTAGTATCGCATAGATGTCACCACTCGTACACTAAAGTTCAGAGGAATTTAGATTTTAATGTAGGTAGATTGATAAAGTAAAATAATAGTTTAAAAAAACTAAAAAACACGCTTTTTATAGAAAAACGAACTAAAAAATAGAAAATAAATTTTAATGAATTTAAATTAAGAAAACAGTGTTAAAAATTTCAATGAATATAAATTAATAATAGTGTGAATACAAAAAAATATTAAAAAAGCGTGCATGGTGTCAATAGTTATAAATATTTTATTGACAGATATGAGTACAGTGATTTTCATTTCGATAATATCTTAAAAGCACCCCACGCTTTTTAAATATTTTTTGTATTCACACTATTATTAATTTATATTCATTGAAATTTTTAACACTGTTTTCTTAATTTAAATTCATTAAAATTTATTTTCTATTTTTTAGTTCGTTTTTCTATAAAAAGCGTGTTTTTTAGTTTTTTTAAACTATTATTTATTTTCCACTTTTTAGTTTGTTTTAAAACTATTATTTGTTTTGTAGAATTAAAATTCGCTTTAGTATACAAAAATTTGTCAATATTACAGAAAACGGCTAAAGATAATCATTGGA
This sequence comes from Helicoverpa armigera, assembly GCF_030705265.1. Taxonomy (NCBI): domain Eukaryota; kingdom Metazoa; phylum Arthropoda; class Insecta; order Lepidoptera; family Noctuidae; genus Helicoverpa; species Helicoverpa armigera. The sequence continues at coordinate 4,247,007 of NC_087127.1, read as the reverse complement.
AATAAAAATTAACATCGAGTCCTGCCTTATCGACTGTAGAGAAAAATTATAGAAAATTGTAATTAATTTTCTTACCTTATCGACTATAGATGAAAATTATATAAATTAACAAAAATCATATTTTGCAAATTGAAAAGCCTAGAAGTCGGTGTCTAATGGACGTTACTAAGTTAATTTTGCCACCGACTTCTAGACAGATGCACCTAAAATTAGTTTTTTTTTCCTTTTTAGTGTTTTGGGAAGTCGGTTTAATTTTTTTGTAAAAAGGTTATTTATTTAAAGCTTTTCAGTGATACGAATAGTTGTCACTATCCATACAAGTGGGAAGTTCTCATCAATACAAAGAATATAAGTCCAAACGAGGTATTTTACATATTCAGTTGTCGAGTTCCCTCGACTTTCTCTGGTCTCCATCATCAGGTTAGCTCCAAACCTTCACTGTTGCATAGGTCTTGTCAATACGAATAATTTAAGCCCAAACACGAGGTAGTTTACATATTCAGTTGTCGAGTTCCCTCGACTTTCTCTGGTCTCCATCATCAGGTCAGCTCCAAACCTTCACTGTTGCAAAGGTCTTGTCAATACAAATAATTTAAGCCCAAACACGAGGTAGTTTACATATTCAGTTGTCGAGTTCCCTCGACCCTCTCTGGTCTCCATCATCAGGTCAGCTCCAAATCTTCACAGTTGAATAGTGCTTTTAGGCGTTCACCTGAGTGTCAAGTTTTTACCCTATGTATGCCTACAAGTTTTGAAGGTTGCCCTCGATCTCTCAGGGTTTCCATCATCAGATCCTGACCTGATGACTATGGGACCAACTGGCAGCTATTCCGAGTCGAACAAAAAAAGAATCACGTAAATCAGTCTATAAACCTCGGAGTAATTGATGTGTATGTGTAACCTCCTCCTTTTTGGGAAGTCGGTTAAAAATGGAATAATTTTATCAAATTAGTGTATTGTCACCGGTCCTCAATAAATCTACAAAGTTTGAACGAAATCTGGCCGTTTAAAGTGGGTCAAAATCGCGCCCAAAGAAGTCGGTTACAAACAAACATACAAACATACAGGTGAAGCTAATAAAAAGCGTGTAAAAAGAAATCATTTTGCGGGTAGGCGGTGTTCAGTTTTGCTCTCGCATTTTGTCGTAGCTCATATAGTTTAGAGTAAGAAATCCTGTAATTCATTGATGTATTTCCGGAATCCGGTATAGTAAAGATATCCGGTATAGTTATGATAGGTATCATTGGGAGGGTGGGATTACTAATCTCTTCGGATTTGGCGCTCGCATAATTATGATAGAACTTCACGTACAGGTAAGTTCGTTTAATCATTAATTATGCTCGCGCCGAATCCTCCGAGATTAGTAATACAGTTCTTTTATACACATGTAGATCTTGAGAGTATGTCTAGGGCGGGAATATCATCAATGAAAATCTGTGTCAATGTTAAACTGATATAGCTTTATTTTTATATGCGCAGTTTACACAGTAAGAAAAAAATAGTAATATACTTATACTTAATGAATTAGGTAATCAACGATTCTTAACAGAGTTGATAAAAAGGAAATCACCAACTTAAACTAGATACATTATCTAATATGCCTAACTGAAAAACAATTATTATTATAGTAACTATCACAGTTGGCTGTGTTAGAGGTACATATTTTAATTGGTATTATATAATTAAATATTAATCACTAAATAGGTGAGTATCTAACTACTACTAAAGTTATTACTTGGTTTGATTTATAATTGCTTCCGCTAGAGTATTATCATTATTGTCTTTTATGACAGACCTATGATAGAATTTTGCGAAGGTCATGGAATTCCTACTCCAGCCCGCTGTTTTGCGGATCACATCTAAGCTTACGCCGAGTGAATGCGCACGCGACGACGCAGCGTGTCTCGTGCTGTGTGCACTAAACACGCTGGTGTCGACCCCGCACTCGCTGAGTGTGTGCTTTATCCAGCGACTAAGCTTTTGTGTACCTACAACCTTATGAGGTTTTCTAAATCCTATGAATACATTATCTGATGTTCTTAATGTTGAGGTGCGTTCTATATAGCACAGTAAGGCTGAAGCCGGACAAATTGATATTTTTTCTGAAAAGAAGGGTAAGTTAATGACTGGTTGATGACAACCTGGTCTAGAGGTCTTAATGAAGTCGGGGATTTTAATAATTATACTTTGTGAGGACTTCTGAACATTGCTGAGTTTTATTTTGGAAAGAGTTTGGGCTCTTTGTGCAGTCGAAATAGCTAATAATGTAATAGTTTTATATGTAAGTTTATCTAAAGTTAATTCTTCATTAGGGTGCCATGAACTTAATTTATCTAAAACAAGGTTGGTATCCCAGGTAACATCATATTTGGGTTTTGGAGGTTTTAATCGAAATACCCCTTTAAGAAACCTTTTTAACCTATCATCATTGGATACAACTGGACCTAGGATCAACGATAGGGCTGATCGGCATGAATTAAGGGTCCTATACTGACCACCATCATTAAAGACTTGAGTTAAGAAATAAATTACTGTGGGTACAGATGCATTGTAAATATCTACAGAGTTGTTGCTACAAAAAACCCACCATTTTTTAAAATACACTTCATACTGCTTCATGGAATTAGGTGCCAGTGATGCTAGCATTATGTCAAGTGATGATTTGGGTATGCTTCTCCTTGAAAATGCATTCCGGATAATGTTCCTGCCACCAGGGTAATCGAGTCGTGTATCCGGCGGGAGCTGGAATGGGATAATAAAGCGTTACTTTTAGGTGGAAATGTTACAGTTTCTGATATGAGTAAGGATCTAAACATAGGATACCATGGTTGAGTGGGCCAGAGTGGCACAACCATGATACCTCGTGCTTTGTCGGTCGGAAGCATACCAAAAATAATTTGACCAAGAAACTGTAAAAGAATCTGTGGCAAAGGCGTCAGGATCGCGGTGCCATGATATGTATGTGTCGCACTTATTGTTAATGCGACTCGCAAACAAATCAATATTCGGATGACCCAAAGTACAGGTGAGTGTTTCAAAGGCCCAGTCGGACAACTCCCATTCAATGTCCGGGTGGGTTCTTCGTGATTCGTAATCTGCAATATTGTTGTCACTTGACTTAATGTATGAAGCAAAAATGAATAGATTTTTACTCTCGCACCAGTTCCAGATATCGCGAGTTATTTGTGTAAGGTGTGGGTATTGTATACCCCCCATTTTATTTATATATGCTACTGCCGTTGAATTGTCAACACGTAGCAGTATTTGACAATCAAAAAAATCTTTAGCAAATATTTTTAGGGCTATGAATGCGGCGAGCAATTCTAAATAATTAATATGGAGTTCTCGTTCCGTCATTGACCACTGGCCGCTCGCAGATCTTCCTCCGCAAGCCGCCCCCCACCCCGTCGTTGAGGCGTCAGAAAATATCTCAACTTGATAGACATCAGTTTTTATCCTATGGACAGAATGTTCTATTTTATTAAGCCACCAGTTAAAATCTGGTTGGAGTGATTCGGGTAAATTCATAAAACGATTATAATCATCATGATCTTTCAAGTTAAGGTATTTACACCTCTCCATTTCTTTGGTATGTAGCCATCCATACTCAATGGCTGGACAACAAGACACCAAAGACCCTAGTAGCTGAGCGAACGCCCTAATTCTACAATGATTTAATTTTGAAAACGTCTCAAGTTGAGACTTCATTCGTGACCTTTTATCTTGTGGTAGACTAACCTCGAATTTTGAAGAGTCTATAATCATACCCAGAAATTTGCATTTTGTTGAAGGACACAAAACACTTTTGCTGTCATTAATAATGAAACCAAGTGACGTTAATAGGTTTTTTGTGAACTCCATATTATTTAAACACTCCTGGCGGGAGTATCCAAATAATAACCAATCATCTAAATATACAGTGGACAGGAAACCCGCAGTTCTTAATAATTTAGCTATAGGTTTGGATATTTTTGTGAAGATATATGGGGCTGTACTGAGTCCGAATGGCAAGACATTAAATTCGAACATTTTATCCTCGTAGCAGAATCTCAGGTATCTTCTAGAATCTTCGTGTATATTAATTAAAAAGTATGCATCCTTTAGGTCAATTGTTACCATTTCGCAGTTATGTGATACAATTTTTAATGCTGTTCTTAGATCTTCTAATTTAAAATGTTCAGTCTTTATAAACTTATTTAGATTTTTTAAATTTAAAATAAATCGTTTCTTGCCATTTGGTTTTGGGACTAGGAAAATACTCGATATAAATTGGTTATCACATGGGAGACATTCAGAAATGGCGCCTATTTTAAGAAGATTATTAATTGCTTCTACAAAAAAATATTTTTCGGTATCCGTATAATTTGGCTTAGAAGGGAGATTATATTGAACAACAGGTGAAGTTAATTGAATTTTGTAACCTCGAATCCATGAAAGTATGGTACGATCATTTGTAATAGTAGCCCATTGGTCATAGAATAGGGATAAACGGCCTGCATACTTAACTGCATCATCTAATAGCGGCGGCGGGGGTGAGGTCGTGATGACATTCTCGATGAGTGCGCGTGCGGCGGCCGCTGATGTGTCGGCGGCGGCGGAGGGGGGTACGGAGCTCGCGACGCTGCAGGCTCGCGGCTCCTCGGCGCCGGCAGCCCCGTCCCCGCAGGCGGCCTGCGCGACTGGGGGGGAGCTTTGCGGTCGGCTTTGAGGCCTTGTAGCTGTTCCCTTTCTATTTGCCGGTTTATTGTCTGAATCTGCTTTCAGTTCAATTCCTGATTTATTAACCGCCTTGGCGGATTTTAACGTATCCGGTAAGTTTTCACCAAAAAGAAATGTATCAATCTGAGTGTTCTTGAGGTGTTCTTTCATATCGTTTTTAAGGGCGAATAAGATGAAATTACGCCTTGTTATGGAATCTGCGTGCTGCAGGTCACAGAGAATTCGGCTTACGTCCATTAACTTTTGTAACAATTCGTTATTTTTTGATGCGGTATTTAATTGTGAATTGATAATTTCGGATAAACAGGCTATTGCACTAGACATTTGCTTTTGTTTGGTTTCAATGCCCTTGTCGCGTTTAACAGCGGCATCAAGAATAGCCGCCTTGATCTCCAAGTTTAATGTGGGTGCATCCATTTGAGCACAATTTTTTGGCAATAGGTATTTAGAGACAAGATTTTTACGTTGTTCCTTATCGAGGCCCTGCTTCGTTACATGTAGTAAACGATTAGCGAGCTCAGTTCGTATTTCCGGACCGTATGTATTGGTATTGCTAGGATCATCGCCCAGAATTTCCAAAATCTCCGAGTCCAACTCTGCAGTATTTGGGTCACTAGCGGTGGTATGTTCCTGAGGAGGTACCTCCGGGGCGGTGCTAGGGCCTGGCTCCGGTTCAGGAACGTTGCTTGAGTTTTCAGGAACGACTTCACCTTCGGGCCAATCTAATAGCCAATCATCGGGCCGTAATGCAGGTGTGTCTGAAAATTATCATAGATATGATAATTTTAGTGCGTAAGTTCGATAACTTACTAAGAAAATATAGCGGGCTCGATAGTCCGTAAATGTTTTTTAGGGTTAGGTTACAATCCCCAATGGAAGGAACGCCAACCGTAGTTTAATGCGTCGAACAGCCCCAATGACTGTTCAGGTTGCATGTTATTGTCGTACGTAAATACGTAGAGGTTATAATTACAAAATAAACAACACTTTTTTTTATGTAAAAAGGTAAATACCTGCTCCATATTCCTCTTTAAGCAAAACCACATGTTCTGGTTCCGATGCACTTATTGAAGCACTTTCACTGGATTGTCGTTCGCGGATTTTTCGTTCTAACCGTTTTATTTTCTTTTTGTAGTGATTTATATCCTCTTCACGCGTCCGAGAACTTTTGCGTTTTGGCATAATTATATACGTATTTTAACTCAATGCGGAGCCGCTAATAGTGTTGAGTGGTGGAGCACTAAAATGCGAATGAGCTACGACAAAATGCGAGAGCAAAACTGAACACTGCCTACCCGCAAAATGATTTCTTTTTACTTTATCAATCTACCTACATTAAAATCTAAATTCCTCTGAACTTTAGTGTACGAGTGGTGACATCTATGCGATACTACATGTGTATAAAAGAACTGTATTACTAATCTCGGAGGATTCGGCGCGAGCATAAATTAGTTCAGTATGCTATAAAAAGAAGGTCTTAGTTTAATTTTAGTAGTAGGTATTATTATAATTTCTGTATAGACATATTTTTGTAAGCCTAATGGAGATGGCATGATCATGTTTGATCAAATCTCCTTTTTCATTAATAAAGATTAAAAAAAAAAAAACATACCACTTACCGATTCTTAGTATTTTGGAAGACATAACTGACCTAAGGCATATTATTGATACTTTACATTGTGTTACGGAATAACTTTGATTATTTTTCCGACCCAAATATCGACCAATAGAATTGCACCATTCGACGTCACGTGGTACAACCTACATGGTATTATACTGATAATTTTTTTTGAATATTTTCTCTGGTCGTTGCTACGTCAAACTGACAGGTTGTGGCCGACATTTGGGACGGAAAAATAATCCCCCGAATACCACACGAGCTTCAAAATTATCTGGCATTTCCCTCAAGGTTCCCTGCAAACAAATAAAGTCGTCAAGTTTTTCAGGAAAAATCACTCGCGCTTCGCGCTCGTTATTTTTTAACCTGAAAAACTTGACTCCTTCATTTGTTTGCAACGAACCTATCGGAAAATACCCGATAATTTTGAAGCTCTTGTGGTATTATAAGTGATAATTACATCGCTCCTTTTAACTCTTAGTGGATTATTCCGTGTAAACGACTGTACCCATAACAAAGAGCGATAAGAATACGTCATGCTCGGACGACGTCACTGTCACACAAATGAAAGTAGATATAGGTATTTACGAGCCGACGAACACATAGGGCCGCGCGAAAAACCATAACTATTTAGTAATCTGTGGCAAAACTACCTATTTATCCTCATGAGTAATTTTATATTTTCCTTTCTGTTTTTCGGAGAAAAGCTGTTAACTGTTAATTGCTCATATTAAATATAAACATGGTTTCAATAACATTCATCATACATTTTTCGTAGAATGTTGAACCACTTTTTACGTAGAATTAAAAAGGATAATAATAATGGTTCCGAGAAAAAACTTAATCTCCAGCGATTTGTAGCTTAAAATAAAATAAAAATACCTGGTCTTTATCCTTACTTTATAAAGTAAAATAACAATTCTTCTTAACAAGCTTATAAGCTTATCTAAATACTATTTAATGAATAAACAATATATTACAAAATAATATTTTATTAACATAATAATATTTTGTTTATTATTCGAAGCTCAATCAACTACCGGGTCAGGTTATCTTTTAATTTTATTTATTAGGTTCGCCAACGAATGTTTACACTGATGCATGAGTACTTATAACTATTAACAAACATAATAAAGTGCAACGTAAAGGTAAACACCACAAACACAATATTAATATATCTCGAGTAATCTAACCAGACTAATGTACTTATTATACACTTTTGCAAAAAAAGCGGGCACTTATGCGAAATCTTAGTTTTAAGGACTTTACGTGTATTTCAGGGTTTTAATGATTGTAGGATGTTTCTAGCATCAAAAGGGTTAGCCAAGCATGCGTAAGAGTGAATTCTAAATTTGAATTTTGTGCAATTGCTAAGAAATTGGTTAAACCTTGTTTTGGACTAATTGTTGGCAGAAAGTTCGTCGGTGTTTTGAAAAGCTTTTGAAGTGATTTTTCTGTAAATCACTTCAAAAGTTGTTTTCATTTTATTTTAACTGATTTTTTTTTGTTTGTATCGCATTGCATGACGTAGTTTTAAGGATTACAGTATACAATATTCTGTAAATAACGTAGTTGGATATACAATTGTTAAACCTTGTTATCAATGCTTCATATAATTCTATACTTTTGTTATTTTTTTATATATATACTAGCTGTTGCCCGCGACTTCATCTGCGTGGGCAAAATAGAATTGTCAAAATACTATTTATCCGGTATAATTATGTGTGGCCATTTATCATCATCATCATCCCCCTGCCCTTATCCCAATTTTATTAGGGGTCGTTTATGTTTTCTCCTTCCATACTCTTCTATCTGCCGTCGTCTCTCATGTGTGACCTTTATATTTAAATTAACGAAGTAAAGTTTGTGACGTTGTGGAAATCTCTGGACCTAGTCAACCGATTTGGAAAATGATTACGTAAGTATGGGGCGTAAGTAATTCTCACAGGATACAAAGCTCTGATAAAGCTGTCATTTGTACATTTTCTGCAGTAACTGCATCTTATCAGAAGCCAGAAAGTCTGTCAAACAGTCATACCATGGATAACGCAGTGTCCAGTTCACTGGGTTGAGGAGATCATGTAGGTAGTCACTCCAAATAAACTATTGGTACTCAAACAGATTCGGTTTGACTGGAAGCCAACAACCACATAATTGGGGAATAGCTGGGCGGAAGATGACATAGTCATCAGGAAGGCGCATAGTTTCACTACAGGGGGAAATACTTGAGGATTTTCTGTGCACTCACTCACTTTCTTCTTTCTATGTTAAGTTGGGATTCCACCGAATTGTTTGAATTAGTTCACGAACAGGCCAATATCTGTGAGAATTCATGTTTGTGTTCGTACTTGAAACCTGCAGTTTTTTTTCAAAATGTGCGCTCGCAATTTGTCACTTCTTGGTGCAGCCAGCAAACATAAGCCTGTGTACAGGCTAATAATTATGAAGCTTCTCCAGAATTGATGTAAAAAGTTTCTTCGACAGCGGGCTATAGTAGCGTAGTTAATATAACAAACTAAAACAATCTTGTTGATCCTGCAAATATAGTTAGAGAAGCGGGTGTGTAGGATGACCACTAATTATTCAAATTAGGCTGATAATTCAGTAAAAACAAAAGACAGCCCCCAAAACCCCTTCACCACTTCCTATGTGTTTTTGTGAAGGTGGAGAAAAGGATTACCAAGCTCCCAAAGGCCAGGGTATGTGCAACACGTTGCATGGCATCCTGGAAAGTTACGTTATTCTCAGCCATTAGTTTGACTTTTCATTAGAGAATGCAGTCTTCTGTGCATTGAGCAGTGCAGCATTGGGTGCAGCGTGAGGGAGTGTTAGGCTTTGGCTCTGGTGGGCCTCACTGGGGTTTGCAGAATCTCCTAAAGGGGCGCGTGAAATAACGCGCATCGCTGACATGGGCATGTTAGACACGGGTCTCCTAGGAGCCGGATGGTCGACGACCCACTCAAAACTCATCGCCCACGCCTATGGTGGCTGGGAATCGGCTCCTGTCGTTTCTTACCGCAGTGGGAATTTTCAATCGTTCCGCCGCCTCATTCTTTTTCATCCCATTTCTTCTCGCCCCAGACCATGGCTTAAACCTGGGCCGGGTACAATAGTTCGCACAGTCCACACAGTGGTGATAGTCGGACACCATCTCCATGAGATCAGAGTTGGGAATAAATGTTTTCAAAAAAATAATAGTAGGTACATTTAGCGAAAACACGTTTTATAGCAAGTCTTTGTAACTGAATGATATCAATGATGTAAACGTAGATATATAAAAGGTGTTTTTTTAGACTCAGCTCGGGTCTGATTGTGACTATTCATAATGGAGAACAGTGTATTTGTGATCAGAAGTTGAAAGTAAGTACATACATACTGCGTATGATATTCAATCGAGGAAGCTCTCATTTCTTTAATGTGCACTTTGTGTCTGGGTTTGTTTCTAAAGCTACAGAAACTTAACTCACGCTTAGCAGCGCTTGCGAGAGACAGATTTTTCTCCTTTCTTTTAGGATCCATAAGCGTTACATGTTTTGCACCACACAAAAAATATTTAAGGTCTACTAATACTACTCATTTAACGTAAGTTGCTTTTAAGCCTCCATATTAATGAAAGATAAGCTAAAATAAAACCCCAGCTCAATTTGTTTATGAAAAAAATGCACAACTCCATCTATGATTTTACATGATAATTAATTAATGTTCCGCTAATGTCTTTCCACCTGGCTGCTTTGTCAAATTTGTTGTATTTTATATACCACAGATGGAGCCGCTTTGACCGTGGCTGAATAATTTTACCCCTGTTGACCGGGATAAAAAGTAGCCTATATGTTAATCCAGGGTATCACCTATCTACATACCAAATCTGTCCAGCCGTTTTTGCGTGATTGAATAACAAACATACATCCATACATTCTCACAAACATTGACATTTATAATATAAAAAAAAGTAAGATTTTGTCAAGGACTCGATCGAAACCTTATACCTAGGTATGAATAACAAAACATAAAGAAATATTAATTTTGAATCGACAACATATATCCGCAAAATTCGGATTATGGAGAATTTCGTTAAATTTCAATGGCCCTGACAGACAAAGCGCAATATGATAGCCATATTTGTCAATAGATATAGATAGCAGTAGATAGATCGACCATTATGTGATTTCTGGTGAAGCCAAAAACGAAACACACTTTTTCATGTAGAAGTTATAGTATTTAGAGTTACGTATTAGTATTTATAGCGTTTCTTAATTTTTGGAATCAATTCATAGAAAATGTTAAACATTTTTCAAAGTATCGCTTGTTTTGTTACTAAAATTTGTTTTTAACACATTCGGGGGCCAGCTACATGCCTCTACAGTGGTCAGTTTTTGGACTCTTATCGCATAAAATTGTGTGTCACCTATTGCCTATCTATCAAACGGTAGTGGGTTTCTAAATCTATGACAGCATCCATCATAAAAGGATAGAAACCTGCGTACAAATCAAAAAAACCGGCCAAGTGCGAGTCAGACTCGCGCACGAAGGGTTCCGTACCATTATTTATAAATCGGACAAAAAAATCACGTTTGTTGTATCGGAGCCCCCCAAAATATTTATTACATTCTAGTTTTCAGTCGGTATTTGTTGTTATAGCGGCAATAAAAATACATCATCTGTGAACATTTTAGCTCTCTAACTATCACGGTTCCTTAGATGCAGCCTGGTGACAGACGGACGGACGGACGGACAGACAGAGGAGCGAAAACAATAGAGTCCCGTTTTATCCTTTGGGTACGGAACCCTAAAAACAAAAAAAAAACGCGATTCAGAAAAAGAAACAGCAAAACTCAAAAGAGGCCGTCTATACTAATTTAACAAAATATTAATAAAATACGGTTTATCCCTGTTGACCGGGATAAAAAGTAGCCTATGTGTTAATCCAGGGTATACCCTATCTACATACCAAATTTCAACCAAATCGGTCCAGCCGCTTTTGCGTGATTGCATAACAAACATACATCCATACATTCTCACAAACATTCACGTTTATAATATATGTAGGATGTAGGATGTAGGATGTAGGATGTAGGATGTAGGATGTAGGATATGTAGGATGTAGGATGTAGGATGTAGGATATGTAGGATGTAAGATGGGGATGGGATGTAGGATGTAGGATGGATGTAGGATGCAGGGATGGGATGGGATGTGGATGGATGGATGGATGGGATGTAGGATGGATGGATGGGATGGGATGTAGGATGGGATGGATGGGATGTGGATGTAGGATGTAGGATGTAGGATGTGGATGGGATGTAGGATGTGGGATGTGGATGGATGGATGTATGGATATGTAGGATGTAGGATGTAGGATGTAGGATGTAGGAATATGTAGTGGATGGATGTAGGATGTGGATGGATGTAGGATGTATGGATATGGATGAATATCTGAATGGTTACTTCGTTAAAGGTTTGTAGAAAGTAAAAATCTGAAAACGGCCAAGTGAGTCACTTTCGAAAATAATGAATGTGTAACTTTGATCCACGAACATAATATATGATAACATATCATGTCAGTCAGTTGGTAAATCTAGTCCATTTAGTTAATCTGGTTCATTTCTTTGTAAGAAGCATAGTGCATATTCAAAAATCTGAAAGATAGTATAAATGAGACATTTCCTTAACTTACTTAATCATAAGAAAAAAATAAAATAAACAACCTTACAAAAATAAATGAAATCCCACCCAAAACAAAAATGTGAAAGGTTGCCAAGTTCGATAATACGGGAATGCTCCGCCTATAAAAGAAGTGAGATCTGAATAAGTAAAGAAAGAAAGAAAAATAATTTATTTTTGCGCAGACGCGCACGTCTACACAGTAGTACCAAGTTCCATACAAATACCTCAGTTAAAAATAGTTACTTTTGAATGATGTTACTTGGCAAGGCAGCATCAGATCAACTCCCCATAAGCTGATCACCGACATGTTGCTCATGATCTGAAACATGTTTTATTTTTATTTTATTTTATTTATTTTATTTTATTCGGAAAACAAACAGTTTTACAAAAAAAACACTTAAACTACAATTTATGATAACTTGAAACCAATTACATGTTTTCGCATATAAATACCTAGCTTGTCTGCTTAATCCAAACAATAAAAACGTAACACGACATCAATACAAAATAAAACAAAAACATACAGTTATCTAACCACATCAAACCAGCTCTTAGCAAGTGTTCCTGCGAATACCCGTGGCTTAGCGGTAAATAGGTCAAGTTCCGAAAAGTCTGCGAGTGTATTAAAGGTCTTTGCTGCCCTGACAAAGTATGAATTTTGTCGGTAATTAGTACTACAATGTGGGACATTAAGGTAGAGAGCCGGTATTCTAGGCAACCTTTTACGAACGCGTAATCCAATTTTCGAGAGAAGGGTAGGAGAGTCAATATGTGATTGAGCCAATTTAAGAAGAAATGTAACATCTGCTATCATCCTCCTCTCTTTAAGGGGTAAAAGGTGATATCTTTTGCATCTGGATATGTAATTGCAATCATATGTGCCACATTTGTATTGGAGATATCTGGTAAAATTTTTCTGAATTGATTCAATTCTAGAGTTATAAATATCGTACCGAGGATTCCAAACCTGCGAACAGTATTCGAGTGAGCTACGGACAAACAAACAGTATAAAATTTTAATAATTTTAACACTAGAGAACTGAGAACAGGTTCTTTTTAAAAAGCCCATGGCTTTATAGGCCTTATTGGCTATGTAATCGATATGCTTCTCATACGTAAGTTTTGAGTCATGTATTACACCCAAGTCTCGTATGTAGTTTACACGTTTTAAGTTATGACTGTTTAAGGTGTAGTTTTGGACTATGATGTTGGTTTTACGTGTGAATGTAATTAGGAAACATTTTGATACGTTGAGGTCTAGATTATTTGATGTACAGTAGCTCTCAAGTCTTGCCAGGTCTTGTTGCAAAAGATAACAATCATCAATATTGCGTATTTGTTTAAAAATCTTCATGTCATCTGCGTAAAGTAAAAATGACGAGTTATGAAAGCACATGTTAATATCATTTATAAAAATGTTAAAAAACAAAGGACCAAGCAAAGATCCCTGGGAACTCCAGAAGGAACTACGTGCCATGAAGATACAATGCCATTGATTGCGACAGCTTGCGAACGATTTCGTATATATGAGGTAACCCACCGATACAAGTTACCATGGATACCTGCCTGCAAGATCTTTTGTAAGAGTATAGAGTGATCTATGCGGTCAAAACATTTACTGTAATCAGTAAAGATACAGTCTACCTGACCACCATGGTCCATACATGAGGTAGTAAAATCAACAAATGATAGTAAGTTTGACGTGGTCGATCGGTTTTTTAAAAACCCGTGTTGTTCGGGAATGAATGCCGAGGAAAAAGTGCTATAGACTTGGGCATATATAAGGCGCTCTAGTATCTTACCGAACAGACATAATTTTGATATTGGGCGATAATTGGTAATGTCCCCCTTACTACCACTCTTGTGCACTGGAGTTATAAATGCTCGTTTCCATAGTTGGGCACGATACCTTCACTAACTGAACGCACAAAAATGGCAGTAAGTGGTACCACCAAACTATCAGCACACCTTACTATAAATGTCGGTGGTATGTTGTCGGGACCCGCTCCCTTGTTAAGATCTAATGACTTGAGAAGCTTCAGCACCGTGTCAGCATTTATTTCGATGTCACTTATGCATTGAGCAGGGCTAATATGAGAAGCATTTCTCATACAAGGGGTAGCAGCGCTGAGGTCCGAAGTCGCGAGAAAATTTGACTGGAAATACGTAGCAAAAGCATCGCAGATCTCTTCACCAGTGCTACACGATCGACCTTCGAAAGCCATAGAAGATGGCAAGGTGTTGGGTCCTTTTTTATTGGATTTGATGAAGGACCAAAACATTTTTGGATTTTTTATTATTGCCTCCTCCGTGCTACTTATGTATGTATTGTAGCATTGTTCTTCTACAGCTTTAGCTCTAGCGCGAAAGAGCACGAAAGAATCGAAATCCGATGTATTTCCGTAGATCCGGTATTTTCGTAAATATTTATGCTTTTCCTTTAATATCTTCTTCAGATTCGAGCTATACCACGGCGGAAAAGATGTAGGGTAAATTATTTTATGGGGAATATACTTATCTATTGCTTCATATAAACAATTATAAAAAACGGAAACCGCGTCGTCCAAAGAATTATTAAGCAAGCGATCATCCCAAGAAAAACTGTTTAAATAACTATTGATTTTCTCATAATCACCTGACTCAAAATATCGTTTAATAATAGGTTTTTGTTTTAACGGTGTGTCATGAAGTAAATTTAGCTCAATTTCAAGCGATTTATGGTGATCATCTTCTGGGACTAGAGGATAAGCACAGGCGTTTATAGATAGATCAGCGTTAGAGAACACTAAGTCCAGGATTCTACCCTTGGAGACGTTGCGACAATGATTATATTGATTTAAATTACACTCCGTTAGGATATCAAAAAATGACGTTTGTGATTCACCTGCTATACCACAGGGTTGAAGGCAGTTGCTTTCACCTAACCACTCAATATTTGGCATATTAAAATCGCCCATTAAAACAAATGTGTCGTCTGGATTTTCGTTAATTATCGATGAAAGGCTATTGGTTAAATTGCATAACTGTGTATCATATGAATTGCCTAGATGTTCGTGACAAAGATAGACAACGCAGAGATTTAATTGATGGTATTTGCGATCGTTGTTCTTATACTTAATGGTGACCCAGAGATCTTCAGCTGAAGACATCCAACCAGAGCGAACTTCTGCTGATAATTCATGACGTATAGCCAAGAGCACACCACCACCTCTGGATTGCCTAGTCTTAACGTAATCCCTATCTCGACGCCAGGTTGAGTATCCATCGCCAAATAGCTCGCTGTCGCTAATACTATCAATTAACCATGTCTCAGTTATCGCGATAATATCATATGAGTTTAGGAATACATTTCGTTTGAACATATGTGTCTTAGTTCGTAACCCCCTCGCATTCTGACTTCAGTAGACTTTAAGTGGCGCCATAGATATATTTGACACTATACAAAAATAGATTCGTTAACAATGACGAGATACTCAAAATACAAAAATATACCAACAAGTTCACAATTACAATTCCCAAGGTACGATTTAAATAATTAATTAAAGTAGATAGATACTCCATACCAAAGCAAATAAGCATATGATTCCAAACACAAACTATTGCGATTAGAAAATAGGATACAAATAACGCAAATAATAAGAAATATCGTTCGAAGGTAAGTGCAGAATACTTTATTAACAGAAAGGTCGGTAGCAAAAAACATTCGGTAGCTAAGCGGCGCAAATATGCGCCTACACAAGCGGAAGTAGCCACTATGCAGCAGTGCACGTATGCACAAGCGAGTGATAATTGCATGGATAGCCACAGGTAAACTAGTTTGAAATGACTCATACGTTTCGCTCGACAAACAAGTTGAATGCAAAATAATTTAGAATCGGATGTGATTAGCCAGCCTATTATGAATTTTACGTTAAGAAGTAATAAAGTTAATATGTCTGTTGACGATTTGTGATTCTTTGTAAATCTTTTTCGCACTTTATAAAAAATGTTTGTGTAGTGTCTGATTGCCTGGCAAGAATTTTACAATGTTTTACCCAAACGTATTTAAAGTTGTTGTCTCTGGCCAGGGATCTAGCCTTACTTAAAAGTGACTTGTTTGTTGTGGTTAGATGATCGTTCACATAGAAGTTTGCTGATACAGAGAAGCCTAAGTTAGAAATGTTAAGTTGCTTGCTCTTGCGCGACGAAGATACAAATTCCTCCTTCATGTACCGGTTATTGAATGCGACTATAATTGGCTTATCTGCATTTGGGACACGGGTAGGAATACGAGCTATATAATTGATGTCTTCCTTTTTTACGATCACGTTGCACAGGCCGCCTATTTTCTGGACGATATCGTACAGATTTTCATTATTCTTGTGCGGGATGCCTTTAATCTCAGCATTATTGGCCCTAGCCCATTGGTCTCTGTCTTGTAGATCACGGCTTATTTTCTCAAAATGAGCTTGAAGGACAGTCACCTGGCAAGCCGCGTTTTCCAACTTCGTCACTCTGGATTCAACAGCATTTAGCTTATCAGTGAAGCGATTTATTATATCATGAGCCATTTCCATGGAATCCTTGAGACCAGCCAACTCCGATTTTATGGATTTGACGTCTGCAACCAAAGTCGCTAAGGGAGTCAGATCAGAGGTGATCTTGCTGAGCTGTTCCTGCATTCTGTCTAGCTGGCTAGATGGCTGTGGTGATAATGCCAGGGGAGAAGGAGACGAGCCAGACTTACATTTAGGGCAACGCCACGCGCTCTTCCGGGCGTCTCCAAGTCTTCGGTATCCAGCTTCAGAGACACCGGAACACTGGTAGTCATAGTGTTGCTTGCAAACACTACACACTGGGCCCTCTGTATGTGCCGAACCACAACTAGCACAGGTAAACATGGTGCAAAAAATGTATATAACACTGGAGTATCACTTAATATAGACAAGCGTGCGCTCTCGGTAAGGGCCGGTAGGCGAGTGTGCATGTTAAGCAAGGTATAAGTAATTTACTCGTAGTAGTAGTTTTTGTGTATAAGTCTGAAGCATGTAATATGTTTAGAAAAGGAAGGGTAACAAAAAAAAGGTTTCCATATTTACTTCTACTTGTATGTAAATTAATAGTTCTTAGCCAAATTTAAAACGGTGCCATCTAAATAATTTTTGAATATTAACGTCAAAATTGATGACATTAGTGGAATAATTAATTTATCGTTAGTCGTGAATTTTTTCATAAACAAATTGAGCTGGGGTTTTATTTTAGCTAATCCTCCATTAATGTGGCGGCCTAAAAGCAACTTACGTTGAATGCGTAGTATTAAGTAGACCTTAAATATTTTTTGTGTGGTGCAAAATATGTAACGCTTAATGATCCTAGAAGAAAGATCTGTCTCTCGCAAGCGCTACTAAGCGTGAGTTAAGCTTAGTTTCTGCAGCTTTAGAAACAAGCTCAGACACAAAGTGCAGATTAAAGAAATGAGAGGTGTCTCCACCGTGCGGACTGTGCGATCTATCGCACCTGGCCCTCGTTTAAACTTTAAACCATGGTCTGGGGCGACAAGAAATGGGATGACAAAGAATGAGGCGGCGAAGCAACTGAAAATTCCCGACTCTCATCCCAGCCACTGCTGTAAGACACCACGAAAGCTTGTTGAAGGAGTTCTTATATCTAATCGTACTGGCTGTTACAGTATTTATTTTTTATATTTCAAATATTTTTATATGTCACTTGACTTGTCAAATTTCACTCGATAAAATTTTTCCCTTTACATAATATCGTATTTTTCAATTACAACTATTTTACAACAAATGGTTATGGGCCCAGCCCTACCAATGTTGTAATTGTAACGCATTTGTGTTAAAATGTCGCACGGTGATACAAATGTAGTTCCCTCGGAATCCGGGGCATCCATTCTTTCTGTAAAAAGTCTATGCGAGAAAAGTGGCTATCCGGAATCATTTTCTATATAATCATCCCTTACACGCTTGGCTCCGGCCCGCATGTAAGGCTTTATACTCTCTTTAAAGAGAAGAAAACGAAACGACATAAAAAATAATAATATAATAAAAACTTTATTTATCAAAATAGTTACAGAAATGTACACAGGTAGGTATATAGAGAGTAGACTTTATGTTACAGTGTGTTGCAAAAATTTCAGTACATAATTATAGTAACCCTGCCTCTTAAACTAGCCACTATGTAGCCACTCTGTTACTGTTTGTTTTAGTTTGAATGAATTTAAATCTAGAATGTTTAGGTGTTTGTGAACTTTATTGTAAATATGTCCACTCAGGGTATAAAACTGGCGTTTAGCGAAAGCAGTTTTGTGCTGAGTACCTGGGATAACACATGTTCGCTTATTTGGGTCGGACTTAGGAAGACTGGTGTGTTTTCTGAGAATTGATTTAAGCACAAAGAGTTGACGAACCGAAAGGACTTTGCAATCGTTCAGTCGTTGGATATCTAAAAGGCTTTTTCGTCATGACTTTAAGTATCGCTCTCTGTGCTCTCTCAACTCTAAGAAGGGTAGTCTTTGCTGAACCGCCCCAAGCAGCAATACAATAGCCAAGGATCGATTGGCAGAGAGCGTAGTACACGATTTTGAGCGTGTCAGCATTTGCCGAATGTCTGAGAGACTTGAAAATTTGTATCAATCGCATCGTTCTGGTAGTGAGGGCATCAATTTGTTTATCCCATCTTAGACCGTCGTCTATCTGCACTCCCAGGTACTTAACACTATCAGTTCTAGTGAGTGTTGGGCATGTGCAGGGTCCTAAGGGGTTTGAGCATGTGTGGGCAGTTATATTAAAGGTATTTGATGGTGCGGTGTTACGATGTATTGCAAAAGGAATGTAGTTGGTTTTCTGTAGGTTAAGTGTGAGTAGATTTGTGTTAAGCCATTTTTTTACTTGAGTCAGAGCCATTTCAGCTTTTGTTTTTACTATATCCCAAGTAAGTCCCTGCACGAGAATTGCAGTGTCATCTGCATACGCATATATATTACAGTCTGGGAGACACATTCTACACAGATCGTTTACATAAACAAGGAATAACGTTGGGCCCAGGACAATTCCCTGAGGAACGCCATATGATACTGATTCTTCGTCGCTAAGGTACGCGTCAATCTTTACACACTGAGTACGATTTCGTAGGTAATCTTTAAAAATGTCTAGTAATATGCCACGTACACCAAGAAGCTCCAGTTTTGAAGTAAGTAAGGGAATAGAAACTGTGTCAAAAGCCTTCGAAAGGTCTAGGAAGATACCTAGGCACTTTATCTTTTGGTCCAAACATTTAGCAACTGTTTGCGTGAGGTCCAGCACTGCATCCTCTGTTGACAGCCCAGGTCGAAATCCATACTGGTTGTCAGCAATGATCTTGTTTTTGCTAAGAAAGTTGCGTAAACACTGATTGAGAATCTTCTCAAGAATTTTCGATAGGGCCGGCAGAACAGATATTGGCCTATAATTATTGACACGATTTCTACTCCCCCCTTGTTTATCGGGTGAACGATTGCCTTCTTCAGGGCATCGGGAAACACACCAGTCTGTAAGCAACGATTGCAGAGGTAGGTTAGTGGTCGAACCAATACATGTCGGCAGCTTTTTAAGACAGAAGACGGTATCCCATCCCAAACCACCGCACAATCATTCCGTAATTGAAGGATAATTGATTCCACCTCAGCTTCGTCGACGTCCAGAATGGCAGGAGAATTTAATGTGGAGTGCTGAGGAGTGTTTCCAATAGAAGGAGTCTCATTACCAGCTGAGAGAGGTGGACCCAGGTTCTGTGATATAATGTCTGCTGCCAGGTTTCTCCCTACTGCACTAAAAAAGTGCACATACTTCGTTAGCGGAGGATTTAGGATTATCGCGCATCTCCAACAGCTCAGAAGGACTGACACGTGTTTTATATGTGTTCGTTATTTGTTTTTTTGTTTTACACAATTGTTTAGTGTTCCTGCTAGCTTTTTCTAGTTCGCTTTGCTCATACGAAATTTTTAAGTTTTTAAGTAAGTCATTACAAAAATTTCAGTATCTAACGTAGGTAGTTTTAAGAATCAGGTTGTCTGGTGCGTTATTTGAATTCATGTGCATTTTGTCTCGGTTTTTTATACATTTAAGCAAACCAGGTGTTATCCATGGTTTGATAATCCTATTTTTGCTTGGTACTTTTATTAAATGCGAATGTTTAGATATGGCTGATTTTATTATGTTTATGAATTCATTCATGCATTCATTAACGTCATCTGTTTGATATATAATTGAAAAATCGGCCTTTTCCAACTCCAACATAACAGCTTCGTGATTTATGCGAGTGTTGTAGTGACTGGTTTTCCTTTGGGGGTTGGCTTTTGCAATATTAAGTAGGACGGCTTTATGGTCTGTTACACAAAGTTAAATCGTAATTCAAAATAAGTACTTAATTGTGTTAAAGTTTCACAGCCTTACTTATAAAAAAAACCGGCCACGTGCGAGTCGGACTCGCGCACCGAGGGTTCCGTACAAATCCTGTATAGATAAAAAGTGAGTCTCGCGCCAACCGTTCAGTTTAGAACATAGTTATGGTAATTTCGTGAGAGTCAAAATACCTAGTTAATATTTTTTATTTTATAATATAACTAAAATAGTAGGCCAGTACCTTCTAAAAGTTATTTTATTAAAGTTATTTATACAACATTTTATAGTCATCATTCAGAAATCTGATTGAAAATAACTAATTATGTCTTAAAGGTCATTGGGCATATCTGACCCGCTTTGTAAAAAGTGGCGGACATGAATCAAAGTAGTTTTAAATCGTGGAGAATAGTATGACGTTTCTTTGAATATAAATATTTTATTAAAATTCCATGGAGACGAATGTCCAGGATCGTTTGAAAAATATAAAAGACAAGCAGTTTCAGAGGATTGTACAGGTTGCAATGCTAGTTTTTATTGTTAAAGACTTTTCATAAAGAAGGAAGATGCCAATTCGGATGACCAGCATCTGATGAGGATCTGGAAACCCTGAGAAATCGAGGGCAACTCTTGAATATTGTAGGCACGCATCGAGTCAAAACCAGACATGTGACTGTATTTTTGAGGGTACTGGTAAACAGTGAAGGTTTGGAGCTGATTTGATTATGGAGACCACAGAGAGTCGAGGGAACTCCTGAATGGTATGTTGCAACTACCACGTGTTTGGGCTTATTTTATTCGTATTGGCGAAGACTTCCCACATAGATAGGTTTGATTGCCATTGTAGGATCGATAGCAAAGATCAGATATAGTTATGGGAACTCCTTTACAATTTATAACGTAACCTTGTGTTGGAGCTTATTTTATTTTAGGTGATGAGAATTCACTACTAATGGGATCTTTTATTTTTGAGGGATTAATCACCTAACGAGCTCCAGTTTCAGGTTTTTTTCGAAACTGCCTGACGACTTGTAATTATATTTAAGAAGTGTTTGATATGAACTTTGAACTATTATACTACTATGAACTTTAATATCTCTACGCGTTCATGTGAAAAAGGGTAGGTAGTAAGTTTATAATCATTAAAAAAATATAAAAAAATATATCATGTGAGCAAAAATAATATTTTAATATTTTATGTAACTTCAAATTTATCATTTTCGCAATTTTTCTTTTATCTGTACTATATAACGTTGCTTCTTGCCGAATTTCAAGATTCTGAGTTCACGAGAAGTACCTTGTAGGTTTTGATTCCCTAGCGTGTGACGGAAATTCGTCTGTCGGTATAACTGCTGTATCTTTTGATCGCGTTAACTTAGAAGTTTGATTTTTTCACTGCCTAAAGGGACAATAGACATAGGTATTTGGTATACATTTCAATTTGATACCTTTATTCGTTCGTGAGAAATAAGGTAGTAAGTTTCATTTTATTAAAATATATTAGATTTAAAATAATAATTAGATTTTCGGAATTTTTCCTATATTTGCATTATATGACAATGCTTCATGCCAAATTTCAAGACTCTGAGTTTACGAGAAGTATCCTGTAGGTTTTGATTCCTTTGCGAGTGTCGATTTTTTTCTTAAACACCCCTTAAGTATAACTTATTATTTCATTCACGTTTATAAGTAAGACTGTCTATTCTTACTACTTGTCGGCCTACTGGCCTATTAACCAATTTTGAATTTGGAGTACTTACTTAAAAAGAATAATATAAAAATGGGTTGTCTGTGTTGTGTCATGTCATTGTGCTTTCATGAAAATGTATATTTATAATTTTCTCCTAAATAAATATTATTGTGGATTCTATTGTGTGTTACTCA
The DNA here is from genome assembly GCF_030705265.1 of Helicoverpa armigera. Classification (NCBI taxonomy): domain Eukaryota; kingdom Metazoa; phylum Arthropoda; class Insecta; order Lepidoptera; family Noctuidae; genus Helicoverpa; species Helicoverpa armigera. Next base: position 4,224,749 of record NC_087127.1, on the reverse strand, counting down.
CTGGGGTGGCAAGAAGCTCCCACTAACAAATTGACTTAATGGTATCTATCCAATTATGTGGTTAACTAAAGGTATATATTTTTATATTAATGGTCGTATAAAATACATAGAAAGATTATTTTAGCTAACATCGATTTAGGTAAATACCTGATTGTAGACATTATTTTCTGGTGACATACCTATATAAGCTTTGTCTGCATCAAATTCGTAGATTTTACGTGATGCGCGCACCAACAAACCGATTTCAAAAATGATGAAAATGGGTTCTGTTAGTTATCCTTTAACATGCCGACTTTTTTTGTCAATTTTTTCAATGTATTAAAATTACTTTTCTACAGATTTATTATGTGTGGGTATATAGATAGATATAGATTATATTTTAAACGATCTCACCAAATTTCAGTTTTCAATTTTATTTTCAATGTAACTTCAAATGTCTAAATTGACTGGACTAGAAGGGCCTCTGAAGTTTCAGGGTTAAAGTTTCATAAAATGTGATAAAAAAAGAAAAATTAAACAAATTTTTGAAAAAATCGGTCGGGGCAGCCGGTTACGAGGTTACAGAGAATCGCCCATAAGCTATTTCACAAAATAAGGCAATTATACTCTCTGCCAAGTTATACAGTCACGTAGTTAGTGCGTTGCACTTGCAGTCGGCAGTCGCGCGCTCACCGGCGGTGGCTCCGGTAGTATCCACCGTGTTGCGATTACGTGCTATTTACATTTCGAACTTTACTCGCGTGCGAACGAGTCGCGCCAAATTTCTCGTAACCAATTTGAAATTTATGTTTTGTCGTAGGTACCTATATAGTGACTGGATTAATTTTAGTTAAAAAATATAATAAATCGACTAAATTGTTCCGTGCTTTTGAAGTGTTTGCAGAACAATAAAAAACAGCAAAATGAAGATGCTGTGGAACTTTTTACTTTACTTACATTTATTTGTGTTATTTGAATTTGCGACGTGTGTCAGTAAGTAATTTTTATACACTAATTCATTATTCTACCTAAGATATTTAATATTTCATCTGATTAAGAATTCTTGAATTAAGTATTTAAAGGCCCTTACATATTTAACACTTAGGTCCATCATACTGTTACAGCATGAGCAGTGTTTTAAATCATACTTAAAACGTTTCGGTTTATTACGTTACTTGAAATAGTCTGATCATTATTAAATTATAAATTAAGCATAGACGTATTTGACGAGAACTGTAGTTAGACCTAACTACAGTATACCTAGTTCTCGTAAAACTTAATGTCGAGTTTATTTTTGAAAGAGAAAATAGTCTTATGCCCATTTTCACCAACAAATACCTTTTAGGGATCCCCTAAGAGCATTTACGGAACGTTTAATAAGAATTTAGTTTTTACCAAAGTTTAGGTGTCCCTTATACCTACATAGTTATTTATGTCAAAATTGGGAGAGCCCTTTTTCTAAGTGGCACTTAGATTAAGAGATTGTTGGTGAAAACGGGCATTAGTCCCCAAGCCGGCGAACAATTTTTTTTTTGATACATATAAAAAGACTTTGTGAGTGCCTTCCTTACTATGAGTCCGACAAAGTTTTCGAATGCGCAAATTTTGGTGCCGCTGCGTTTTTTAATGCTTGACTCCTGGAATTGTCGATATGACATCACTATGACTCTTCGTACATACAAACATTTTTTGAGATTCGTTTAATAAATTTAACTAGAAAATGGTGGTCAACTTGTCCGATAAAGATCGTGCTGCGTTTGGAGTGTCCACCATCCTGAAAATGTCGGTATGACGTCACTACGACTCTTCGTACATACAAGTTTCATTTTTTGAGTTTTATTTAATAAAGGACAATGCCAGGGTCTGGGCTCAAAGTTTGCCCAGCAGTGGGAGTAGTTCGAGCTGGTTCCATAGTGCACTCTGAACACGAAATCCAAATATTTTTGAAATCGGTCCCAGAGGTCCCGAAAAAAACCGGTTCAAATGTTCTCCATAGATAGTCACTTAACAAAGCCTGAGCCATTTGCCCAGTAGTGTAAGTGGTCGAAATAGGTTCTTTAATTCACTGTTAACATGAAATCCAAATATTTTGGAAAGCAGTCCTAGAGGTCCCGAGAAAAGCCGGTTCTAATGTTAAACTTGAACAGTCAAATACATTCCATTAACACAAGAAACAAGCACAAACTAGTAGTTCCGAGATTCAGATTAACGAAATCGAATAAATCGTTTTTAGGGAACTGTGTCCGTTTGATAACTTGAATCTTTTAATTGGTATACTTAATTAATCCGGAGTTCTAAAAATACTACACTGGTGTTTTTGGAAGTCGGTTTTATTTTTTTGTAAAAAGTTTTTATTTTAAGCTTTTAAGTGACAAGCATAGTTGTCACTATCCGCATAAGTGGAAGGTTCTCATCAATACGAATAATATAAGCCCAAACACGAGGTAGTTTACGTATTCAGTTGCCGAGTTCCCTCGACCTTCTCTGGTCTCCATCATCAGGTCAGCTTCAAACCTTCACCATTGCAAAGTGTTATCAGGAAAAATGAGAGCGGACCAAGTGGTCAATTTCCTGCGATACGTATTCAATCTATGGAGGATCTGGATAAACTCGTTGGTTCCATCTGTCGGATTTGCGTATTTACAGAGTGTACATAGCCAAAACGCATCCATAGGAAACTGCTCGCTGATACTTTGTAATGCTGTTTTTTAATTTGTGATTTCAAAGTATACACGAATTTTGCGTACTGCTCGCGTATAATTCGTAGCTTAGACGTGCACATGCATCTTTCCAATTTATACACGGTCAAATTTAACTATACAAAATTTATATTAGGTAAAGCATTAAAGAAAAATGGCTTTGAATCTGAGTTTGTTTATTAAAAATGCTAATTAAACAGGGTTCTTTTTATTCGCCCCCAAAAATGTATGTTGCCTTCTAAATTATTAAGTCAGCCACAATTAACGAGCATCTAAATAATACCATCTTAGCCACTAGTTATCTTCTAAGTAAACCACTCTAAATACAACTCAGCATGATGGTTATTTTTTAGCATCTTTTGTAGCAGGCATTCTAACAGTAAACTTCTAAAATACTATTAAATGACATCATAAAATATATTTAATTAGCTTCTAATTTTTTAACTCAGTACGTTTAAAATGTAAGCAAGCAACATGCAGCAAGCATAGCTTCTGCCACGGCTCATGCGAGCTTATCGTCGCAGATGGTTTTCACGCTCACCACCGCAGCTAGCCTCAGCCGCGTCGGCAAGCGTTAAAACTACCTGCGCCTCAGCTCGCAGGCCGCCTCACCCTCCGCGCCTACGCGGTTTTGAATTGCACTCTAGGGGTATACGTAAGCGTTACTAGCTTCAATTTTTAATACAATGTTTTTTAATTGAACGAGCATTATTAATATTTAAATTAACATTAAATGCTAGGTCGTGTTTTAATCAAAATGGCGAGCATGCAACTGCTCGCGAATAGATTGGAATCGTAAAGTTTTTCGCGCCTATTCCAATGTATACACGATTAGTATGCATGCGGAGTAGCACTGTATATTATGGAACAAAGCAAGATACTTTGGCCACTACAAAATATATGCGAGTATTTGCGTACTGCTGCTGTATACATCGGAAGACTTTGTATAAAAAGTGAATTCCAATCTATTCGCGACTAGTTTCACACGCTTGCGTACTAGCCATGTATATACTGTAAATACGCGTCGGATTTCGGAATCGGATTAAATCTGCTATTGTTTCTATTATTATCTTGTATGTCTCTACCAGACCTCGGGACTACAGAGTCCCGGATTTTTGGGAGGCGAACGTGGGGCCGAAGCCAACACGCTGAAGCCCTTTTGAGACAACTTTAATGAAATGGTGACACAAAACCGACGATTATCCCTGTATACACTATAGAAATGTACCCAAGGACAATCCCCGGTTCTGTGCTAAACTATTGCTAACTATGGATGAAAACTACTTGGGCTATTGTGATGGGATGCTAATGGACTAGGAATGGGGAAACTACGGGAACTATGGCACCTGCCGATGACAATGTATTAATTAATTATTATTATTAAGTTCTCGGATTTTTTGGCTAATTTTGCTATTGTCTCAATTGTAAAAGTTCTCGGATTTCTTATTGGGAACAAATATAATGACCACCATAAAATGCTTTGATACCCTTTGTTTTGTAACCAGAAATATCTACTGAACACCAGAAAAATAAAGTCTAAAAATGTAATAGTACCAGCTATTTTAGTCACGACTTCACTTTAAATTGTATTCGACCACCAAATTTAGTAAATAATCACCAACTCTTGACGACCAAATTAATGTATTATTTTTGCCTAAATAAGTCATTGTGATTGCCATAAAATGTAGGCTTATTACCAAATAAAGTATTATGATGCCATATTAAGTTATGTGTCCGGCTTGCAATGCATGCGTGAGTGTCAGTATGACGAGTGACAGGGGAAAATGGAAGAAAATGACATATTGCGCCGACCCCAAGTAAAATTGGGAACAGGGCAGGAGAAAGAAGAAGAAGAATGTGTTTCTCAATACACTCCCTCGAAAACACACTCTTATCGCACTGTTTAGAGGCATGCAATAGACAATTTTCCACCCTAGTGCAGGAAAAGGGTCCCCATAATGTCATTACATTTATTGTATCAGGCCGAACTGATTTTTTTGGAGTCAGTTTACTTAACCTTTTGAACGCCAATGTCGGCTATAGCCGACATGAGCAAGCGTGCCCTGTGCGCCAACGACGGCTAAACTCGACAAAAAACAGGTCGCTTAAAAATACAAAATAAACCTATTAAATCATTACTTTTATGTATTTTTTAGTAGATATTTAATTAAGATTTTCGGGCTTGGCGTACAGGGCATAGGAATACCGATATGGCGTGGCGGTGAAAAGGTTAAACAGGATAGCAAGATGTAAAAACTTTGATTATCATTTTATATTAAAACGCTGGTATATTATTGATGATAATTTACTACTTTTGGGATAACAATGATTTATTTGGACTCATTTTGCTTAAATAGGATAGCAGAATTTAAAAACTTTGGTTGTAATCTTACTTTAAAATGGTGGTTTAATTTTGGTGATCATTTACTATTTTTGGCTTACGCATGACTTATTTTGGATTAATTTCACTTAAATAGGATAGCAAAGTGTTAAAACTTTGGTTGTAGTTTTACATTAAAATGCGAGTTTCATTTTGGTGGTCATTTACTATTTTTGTCTGCTATTTGTTACTATATCTGGTGATCAGTTAAACATAGGTAAGCCTTTTTTATTTACTACTATTGGTTCCCAATATTTTGCTAAATGTTTACTACCTTTTGTATTATTACACAATTCCATACACACGATAAATAATTCTTCACAACACACACACAATGTAAAACTCACCCAAAAGTACATATTTAGCATTTACTTAATTTCATTAATCCTACACACTCCACTGCACTTTACACATATAACTCTCTCGATAACTCTTGCACGATATAGAATGACAAACAATACGTATTGCCCTACTCACCACAATACTATAATTGTTAAAAAACCACCATGACTACTCAGGAACTCATGCTATGTATAGATAATTCGCTACCTATAAAATGTCATTCTATAAACTTAGCAGAGGAGTGCCATGACATCATACATAATCATACATTTAAAACTTTAGCACTAAATATTCGAAGTTTAAATCGTAATTTTAATTCCTTCTTACCAGTTTTAAAAAGACTTAATGTAGACTTTGGCGCTATAATTCTGACTGAGTGCTGGCTAGAAAATTCTCCAACAGTTCCACATAAATATCCAGGGCTATAATTCTTTCCATACAACTAATCACGTGAACAAAGCTGGTGGGGTAGTGGTCTATGTTTTGAATATTTGGTCCCCTCTGGTCCATGAACCTTTAATTGACGATGCTGACTGTATTTTTCTGAGCATTCCAAAGGTCATTAACATCATGGGTGTTTACAGATCTCCGTCTTTTAAGAGTACTGTCAATTTTATTAACTCTTTACAAAGAATAATAACCACACTCAAAATACAACCTTGCACCATTTTTACAGGCGATATAAATATTAACATCAATAACGCGACCTCTAATGATGTCTCAACTTATCTCTGTACGCTTGCTGAACTAGGTCTAAAACCAGCTGTAAACCTCCCAACGAGAGGGGGTTCTTGTATTGATCACGTCTTCTATGCTGGTGAAGTAGATGTCACATCTAAGATGTGGAAACTATAATTTGTTCTTCAACCATAACTGATCATAATTTAATTATTACTGGCATGTCTGGATCAATCGTAAAACCGGTCCCCCGACCTAGGTATAGACTACGCATTGATTACAACTCTATTTCAGATGAACTGAATAATATTGATTGGTCATCTTTAAATAATGTTTCCAATGTTAATGAACAAGTGGACATTTTTATTGGTGTTGTAAAGGGTGTATTAGACAAAAACTCCCAAAGTATGCGTCTGTCTAGATCAAGGATCATATTAAAGCCCTGGATGACACAAGGTTTACTAAAATGTTCTCTAGTAAAAGACAAACTTCACCAGGAAACTAAAAAATATCCCTTAAATGATATTAAATCTATAATTTATACTAGATATCGGAATTTTTACACTACTTTAATACGGAAAGTTAGGATTCAGTATCAATCTAACCTAGTTGAAAAACACAAAGACAATCCTCGTGAACTTTGGAATACTATCAACGACATTACACACCGGAAAGCCACCACAAAGTCCCATAACCTTGAACTAACAACCATTAAGAGCTGTCCCAATGAATCAGTTAATATATGTAATGACTTTTTTGCTTCGGTAGGTGAATCATTTGCTAATAAAATATTATTGGAATTAGATACCACACAAATTGAACTTGCTCATAAAATAGATACTTATAATTCTCCTTCTTCCTCTTTCTTTTTTGAACCAACTGACAGTGACGAGATCAACAGCATCATTCTCAGTCTAAAATCTAATACTGCACCGGGTCTCGATGGCTTATCAGTCCAGTACATAAAAGCTATTAAGGATCACGTTACTAGTCCCCTTGCTGCTATTATAAATAATAGTTTAACTACTGGAACAGTTCCAGATGCCTGGAAATCAGCAGCAGTTGTACCGATTCATAAAGGCGGTGAAACAAATAGTCCCAATCACTTTAGACCAATTTCTTTATTGCCAGTATTTTCAAAGATATTAGAAAGAGTGGTCAATAAACGTTTAGTGAAGTATCCTGAATCCAATAATATTTTATCACCAAATCAATTTGGATTCAGGTCAAAACGCTCAACCGAGGATGCAGTAAAGTTACTCACCCATAATATTGTGCATAATCTAGATAATGGCAGGGCATGCATTGGTGTTTTCCTAGACCTTGCAAAAGCCTTTGACACCGTGGCAATTCCAATCCTACTGCGACGACTGGAAAGCATCGGTGTCAGAGGTATTGCTCTTGATTGGTTCCAAAGCTATCTCACTGGAAGACAGCAATGTTTAAAAGTAGATTCATGGGTTAGTTCCTCCAGAGGACTGTCCTTTGTTGTTCCGTAGGGCAGTGTTCTTGGTCCTACTTTATTTTTAATTTATTTGAATAATCTTGCCTCGTTAACATTGCGAAATGCTGAAATTATTTGCTATGCCGATGATACCGCTATAATATTCCATGAAGCAAATTGAAGTGAATGTTTTAGAAGCGCGGAATACGTAATGACAAAAGTCTTTAAGTGGCTCTCTGATAATCTACTGACGTTAAACACTGCGAAAACGAAATACGTATGTTTTCATAAAACCGCGATTTCATCTCCCTTGGTCACAACTGATATCAAGATTCATGAGCGTACTTGCAATAATCCACCTAATGTTAACTCCTGTAATTGTAACTTCATTCAACGAACTCATACCATCAAATATTTAGGCGTCAATATTGACGAAAAACTTACATTTAGTGATCACACAGCAGCTCTTTCAGCTAGGGTCAGAAAGTTGATATATGTTATGAAACAAATAAGAGACGTAGCAAACCCAGATCTTGCAAAATATATTTATATTGCTCTTTGCCAATCGATTGTAACGTATTGTATTAATACCTGGGGGGGTGTTGCTGCGTCACATTTAACATCATTGGAAAGAGCTCAGCAGTCCGTGCTAAAGGTTATGCTAAAAAAGCCTTTAAGGTATTCCACAGCACTTATTTACAATGAAACGAACTTATTAAGTACTAGCTGTTGCCCGCAACTTCGTCTGCGTAGGCAATATAGAATAGTCAAAATACTACTTATCCCGTGGGTGCATTCTTTCACGTGACAGTATAATTAGGATTAGCACTTAGCAGTCGCATAGATTCATTGATCAAGGTTGTGTTGTGGATGTGACCATTTATCTAAACAAAAGAAGTAAAGTTTGTGACGTTGTGAATATCTCTGGATCTAGTCAGCCAATTTGGAAAATTATTACGTATGGTGCGTAAGTAATTTTCACAGGAAACAGTTATAATCTATGTCTATATGCTTTGAGTCTGACAAAGCTGTCATTTGTACATTTTCTGCAGCTGCTGCGACTAATCAGAAGCCAGAAAGTCTGTCAGTTTCACCATGGATATCGTCTTGTGTAGTGAGACTGGATTGAAGATAGGTAGATAGGTAGTCGCTCCAAGCAAAATATTGGTACTCAAACAGATTCGGTGACTGGAAGGCAACACCAACATATGTAGTTGGGGAATAGCTGGATGGATGATAAAATGAGTCATCATCATCAGCAGGCGCATAGGGTAGGATAGTTTCACTTACTCACTATGGTAAGGCTGACCCCACATTAGGCGTGCACGATCCTCGGGCGTGTGAGCAGCGCGGGCGTCGCGAGCGTGCTGCGTAAACGTCGCGTTTTGCTGCCCTGCGGCATGTGTGAAGAATGCAAGCGACGCGCTCGCGGCGAGCACGCGGCGCTCGAGTTGCGTTCTTACCCCTTCGCCCGCTACCCCGCCGCCCGCTAAACGCCTTAGCAGTTAAACGTCAAGGAGAGCAGCGCGTGCGCGACGCGAGCGCGCTGCAAATGCCGCAGGGCAGAAAAACGCGACGCTCACGCAACGCGCTCGCGACGCACGCGCGGCGCCCGCGCTACTCACAGGCCCGAGGATCGCGCACGCCTAATGTGGTGGCCTAAGCCGGGACTCCACCGAAATGTTTGCATTAGTTCACGAATAGGCAAAATGTACGTATCTGTGAGAGTCCACTTCATGTGTTCGTACTTGAAACCTGCAGTTTTGCCAAGATTTTCAAAATGTACGCTCGCAATTTGTCATTTCTTGGTGGAGCCAGCAAATCAAAAGAAACAGAAGTGTTGTATACTGTGCTTCACTACCGCACACCGGGAAAATTTCGCTCTTGCGGAGGACGTTTATATACCATATTTTGTGTCACACAGGACGACAGTAAGTATCCACCGAAACACTTTCAAAGATCTGATGAACGAACAAATCAGACCTGACTTGGTCACCTGGGGCCAATCAGAGCTCTATGAAGCGATCATATGCTTTGGCTCCTACTGTTATTGTGGTTTCTGAAAATTTATTCACCTCATTCAACGATGAATGTAATTCTGATGGTACTATTAAGAACACTTACTTAGCGCAGAAGCTGACGTTGGCAGGTCGACTCTTTTGACTTCTCAAATAGGATACCATTGGTTTTTGTGCAATGCACACCTGCAATGCATGCTGGATTAGGATAGGATACAGGTGGATAGGATTTGTAACAGAAAACAATTCTGTCTTTGTGATTGAATGACATCAAACGTAGTTTTATATAAAAGGTGTTTTTTTAGACTTGGCTCGGGTCTTACTGAGACTGTTCGTAATCGTGACCAGTGTATTTGCGATCAGAAGTTGAAAGTAAGCATGTCTCTGGTATGCGACGCGCAATTTGTGCGTTTTCAGACGCATAAAGCATTTTACGTGTGTATGGTATTAAATCGAGAAAGCTCCCATTTCTTATCTGCACTTTGTATCTGGGCTTGTTCTTAAAGCTACAGAATCCTACATTAGCTACCTACCTCACGCTTAGCACACGCTCACGCAGATCCTCCTTTCTTCTAGGATTAAGTTTACATATTTTGCATCAGAAAAAATAATTAAGGTCTACTTAATACTACTCACTCAAAGTAATTTGTTTTAAGGCCACCACATTAGTGGAAGATAAGCTAAACTATGTTTATGAAAAAATCCTGATATGAACTCCATCTGTAACTTTAAATGATAATTAATTGTTATACTAAAGTCATCATTTTTGACATAATGTTCAAAAAATAATTTAGATGGCACCGTTTTAAATTTGGCTGAGAACTATTAATTTTCCTTTCATCAAGGTAATAATTATAATTGGATTTTGATGTGGCACGGCAAACTGACAAACACTATTGAAATGTCTATCGAAAAATTACACTACGTGTTAAATATAGTGAATTACGGAAAATACATAACTCCATCTGTTGAAATAATAATCCTCTATAAAGAATGTATGGTAATTTATTGTCATTTACCACCTCGCTCCTTTGACAAATTTTATGTATTTTATTTAACACAGATTACCACAGATGGAGCTACTTTAACCTTGGCTAAACAAAATTTTCATATATTTTTTTTCTTCCGAAGTTACTTATGAAGGTGTGATTTTCTGTGTAAAGGTTAATAATAGGCCGATCAACTAATATAAGTACAACATTCAAATGTACAGTTTTGACAAACAGATTGCGTGTCGTAATATTTTACATCTTGAATTCACAAAATTATCATATCTTTTGATAGAGTGAATCGATTTCGATGAAACAAAAACTAAGTAATACCCCAAGTTACGTAGAATTTTTGTATATAAGCATTGTCTGCATTGAATTCGTAGATTTTACGTGAATCCCGAACAAACAAACAGATAAACAGACAAACAGACAAAAATGATGGAAATGGGTTCTGTTAGTTATCCTTTAACATGCTGGCTATTTTTTTTGACAATTTCTTCAATGTACAAAAATTACTTTTCTACAGATTTATTATATGTATAGATAGACTACGTCGTGAAACGAAACGCGCTTTGACAGGTGTCATATCAGCTTTGTAATCTGTAGTTGTGACATTCAGTGAAACTACAAAACACAAACAAACACCTTAACATAGAATAGAATCCATCAATAGAGACTCTCAACTACTGTTCCTCCTCCTTTCATCAAAGTGAACAGCAACTCACAAACAGCGCTCCCGTCGATGCACATTTCCCCCTGTAGAAACGATCGCCGACCCCTCTACAGCGTCCGTCCACCTATAGATTGGCCGCAGGACTCCAAATTCATGCGCCCACCAACGCCGAATAGAAACCTAGAACCTATGAAGTAGGTACCTACTTAGTGAACAACCAAGCGCCGCAGATAAATGCAGGTGCCACAGGACCCAGGCAGCTCGGTGCCGCTGCTTTGAAAATTTCAAGAAACTGTTCGGTCAGCAGGCATCTCCAGGTTTCACAAGTGGGTGGCAAAGCAACAACAACAATCAATATGCCAAGAACATTTGTAGCCAACAACTGAGAAGGCTACACATAGATAAACATTAGGTACCTATATATATATTAAATAAGTATATTAAAAGATAGATGTATTAATCTCAAATCAATAAATGGATTCTATTTCATGTCTTGGTTATGTTATTCTCCCAACAACTTTCTAAGTAAGTTTATTTAGTTTACACTTATAATTCTTGTTGGGCACTGCAATACTGTAAAGTATAATTTACAAATAAATAGCAATATTACAATGAGGGCTACTCTGTTAAACTGCACCAATGTCAGTCAATTGTGATACCAATTAAAATCCACTCAAGCCTGAATCTTGAAGGTTATATTTTAGAAGCACAAGCAATCACCAAATTATGAAATCTAAATCATTAGACAGTACCCAGAGTAAGTATCTATATTGAAACTCCTTCCATGTTTCATTCTTATAAGATTTTGTCACAGATGTGAAACCCCAGTTAGGTAAATAAAGCAGCATTGTCCCAACAAATCTTAATGGGAATTAATTATAGTACAAAAATGCTCCATTGCTTAGTTCCTTAAACTTTTGGTCTAAGAGTTTCATATATTCACCTAAAATACTCAAATTAGGATTATGAGTTAGGATGTTTACCAAAGATTCTATCTATTGAATACCAAAAGTTTTGATACACATTTTCCATCTAATATTGCTGTTTGGTACTGTTTTCCTGTTCTGCATCTTCTGAGATATCTCTGTTGTAACATAACAACCTCTTTAATACTGCAAAACAAACTAAATTAAAAGGATTAGAATTATATTCAGGGTGACTGAGCAACCGTTATAATTAACATTAACTAGATAGGCAACCCACTGGCAGCGTTGACAGGTTGGAATGTTGTGCATATGTGCATACATACCAGTATAGCTGGGTAAGTACTTCAACAAACATAGTCCAACTTACAATGGTCCTTCAATGAGCTATTTGTTTAACTAAATACCTAGCACATGTTTGTCATTTATAAAACAGTTGACTAAAGGTACAAAACCACCAGTTTGTTCTTGTAATATCCACTATATTGTAAGCAAGTCTCTTGAAGTAAGTTGGTACCAGAACAATATAGCAAGTAAGTAGTTAACTAGACTCTGGGAGGGAAGCTAGATTTGGAAGCTTATATTATCCAAACCACCGGCACAGAAAATCTGAAATTAATGAAGATTTAAAGAAGGTACTCGTCCAGATTAACTTTCAAATACTTAAAATTACTCAATTCAAAACAGATTATTTAGTAGAAATAACTACTTAATTATTGTAGTAGGGAGTTGCTTACAAACTCAAGGTACTTATAATATTATGCACTCAGTTCACCAAATATTTCACTATATTACAAGTTACAAATTAATTTGAAACTTTCAGTCATAATTGCATTCCCAGTTATTACTTTTCACACTTTTATAGTCAATGGGAACCAAAGATTATTTACTTTATGATAGGAACTAGGAACACAATGTAATTTATCTTTCATAAAGGAAATTACTCCCACGACAGATGTTTGGCTGTATGCTGTAATCATAGCCATCATGTAGCATCACAGCATTAAAACGATTTACTGATTCGCACCAATCTTAAAACAAATGAATGTTCTATGTTCAATTGGTGAAAAATACATGAATTTCATACGCAATGAGATATTATGATACAGGCTTTCTGGAAAACCCTTATGTGATGAATATACAGTACAATTACCTACTAACGTAAAACTTACTTATATGCTTCAAAGAACACACAATTAAACTTTCCAAGTAAAACCTAGACATGAGCACTGGTGTGACAATTCTTTAAAGTCTCATACAATAATTTATAGTCGAGTCGGTGACTGGATACCATACTAGCATCCTTACTAGATACTTTAACTTGCACTTTACTTTAAAGTTCAGATTTCGGCTGTTTAGGGGGACTTCTAGTCCGCAAACTGAACTTACCATACCTGCCCCTTCCTTTCTTTTCAATTCAAAAGAAATAATGTTCGCTACTTACAGACACGCCGCCAATATAATATTTTCACTCGTCGCCAAATGTAGTGTTCGCCCTACCTGTGTCTCTGTAATTACCATCCGATAATTAGGATATCGGCTCGCTTGCCCACATAACGTCTTACTCCCGTGTAGGGCTGCCATTTCGAATTTCACCAAACCCGGACAAATATTAAAAAAAACCCGGACATTTGGCGTAAATCGCATTTTTTCCCCGGACGAGTCCGATTTTTTTTGTTTAACAAAACAAGACCTAATTTTTAATATTACCATATTACTTAAATTCAATGAGGTCCTTCCTTATATGAAAAGTCAGGGCCGTCTCTAGCTCATGTAGTACCTAGTATTGAAAGATTGTGACTTATTGGAAACTAGGAGTTACCTTCTTGATAGGTTAGACAAAAAAAATGTTGAAAAATACAAACAACTGTAAAGTGAAGTCGTCGCGAGCGCAGCGAGCGCGAAAATGTTTGAGTTTTGGGTCACTAAAGCACCTAAACTTGTATAATAAAAACATCCGCAAAGTGAAGAAGCCGCAAGCGAAGCGAGCGCAAATTTTTTTGAATATTGGGATATTAAAGTAGCGAAACGTAAAAAAAATTGTGTTAAGAAAATAAGCCGCGAGCGAAGCGAGCGCGAAAATTTTTGAGTTTTGGGGCACTTCGACTTCTGCATTATTAGGCGCCCGGGTTATGCGCATACCCAGGCGCAGGCACCATAGGTTAAGATGGCCCTATGAAAAATGTCCGGGTTTTCCCCGGACACTTCTTGAAACCCCGCCCGGACGGCCCCCGGACGGCCTCCAAACGAGGACAAATCCGGGGAAACCCGGACGGATGGCAGCCCTACTCCCGTGCCACACACTCTCCCCGGTTTCCCGCCAACTGGCCATAGAGTATAGTGTGCACTCTCCGCGTCTATGCGACAACGAGACGACAGATATCGGTGATAATACAGTACACTACAATTACAGTAGTTCATTTTTCTTACTATCTTCTCCTACATACTCCTGGATACAGTTGTATATATATAGTTGTTATAGTAGTTGTATATAAACTCTTTTGCAAAAAAAACGGGCACCTATGTGAAATCTTAGTTTTAAGGACTTTACGTGTATTTCAAAGGGTTTTAATGATTGTAGTATGTTTCTAGCATCAAAAGAGTTAGTCGAGCATGCGTGATAGTGTATTTTAAATTTGAATTTTGTGAAATTGCTAAGAAATTGGTTAAACCTTGTTTTGGACTAATTGCTAGCAGAAAGTTCGTCGGTGTTTTGAAAAGTTTTCGAAGGGATTTTCAAGAAAATGATAATGCAGTTTTAATTAATGATTAATGTACTTTTTTGTTAGATCAAAACATTTTTGAAAAACTATGCGTATTTAATAAAATTTTCACCTGCTCTAAATGGGCTATACCAAAGACTATAAAACCACTTGACTGCGCATACAGTGCCCCGACGCTCGCCAAAAGTTAGCGATTTTGCGCGTACTATAAGGCTACGATCAGTACGATCCTTTAGTAGCGACCAAGTCTATGACCTGCGAACACGCTAAATTATTGAGGATTTTATTTAGTAAGAAACAAAAAAAATGCCTACATGCGCGATGAAATGGTGCGGGAAACAATCCAGGACATCTAGTTACAAAAAGGATGGCATCGGCAAGTATCAATACCAAAATTTGGCTTTGATTTAATTGTATTACGAAATACCACAGGGGTCTATTTAAATTGGTGGTTGGTGAACCGCGCTCACGCTCGTTGATGTCTTTTGGAAAAGTCCCTTTCTTTCATTAAGAAATTCTAATACGTCCATCTCTTTCTTGCCCTTTGTATTCTTATCGATGAAATTTGGGCTGTTACCTTTAAGGATGAAGTGGATATCGATAATAGTAAAATTTACATTGATTAAAAATGTTTTATTTTGGCTAATGAGTTAATTAACTGACCATAGACATTTTAGATTTTTTAAGATTACAGAAATATGGAAAATTGGTCCCCAACAATAACAAAGTGCTGTTTGCTCGAGGTACTTCACTCTCAATTGTTTTGAATATTTAAAACAATGCCGACGTTTATTTAGTTCAGCGATTCCAACAATGTTTTTGCCTATCTTGGTTTTATAAACCTCATAATTTTGAATACATTTTGGATATATTTTAAATAGGTATATCGTGTACCTATTTAAAATATATCAAGAAATATGTAGACGTTCGATTATCGTTTTTTTACCAAAAACAATCAGGACCCTAAAACGTTAATTCGAAAAAGTTATACTAAATTTATTAATTTAGTATAACATTTTAAGAATCAATAATTTTCTTGTACGGAGGTCTTTTTTGTAATAGACTGATTTTTATTAATTATTCTTATACGATTTTTATTGAGTATTTATTACTACGATGAAATACATTTTATCGATATTTTTTAATTGAAAGAGAGCAATCCCTTGCTGAGCGTTCTCATGCAACTCGACCTTGAACTGACCAATAGTAGCCGCGGATTATGCCGCGTCCCCCCGCCCGCAGTGGTGAGTCGTGTTCTTAGAAGAAATTGGCGAGTGCGCTCTCTAGTGGTTATTTACTTTATGGACTATGACGACTACTGATGATTGATGGCAATGTTAAGAGTTTCGGTAAACCCTTTTTGAAAGTCCGATAGGAGACGAGTTGTGATCGGCACTGCTTACTTTAAATTGGTTTTGTCGCAGCCAAAGGTACTGATACTCTTATAGTGTTTATTTATGAAAAAGCGATATTTAAAAACACGTGGGTACAATATCTAAACAATAGAACGCTTTACACTAAAATACCAAAACTCTTAACATTGTCATCAATCATCAGTATAGCCCATTTAGAGCAGGTGAAAATTTTATCAAACACGCATAGTTTTACAAAAATGTTTTGTTCTAACAAAAAAGTACATTAATTATTAATTAAAACTGCATTATCATTTTCCTGAAAATCCCTTCAAAAACTTTTCAAAACACCGACGAACTTTCTGCTAGCAAATTAGTCCAAAACAAGGTTTAACCAAATCTTAGCAATTGTACCAAATTCAAATTTAGAATAGGTACACTCTCACGCATGCTCGACTTACTCTTTTGATTCTAGAAACATACTACAATCATTAAAACCCTTTGAAATACATGTAAAGTCCTTAAAACTAAGATTTCGCATAGGTGTCCGTTTTTTTTGCAAAAGAGTGTATATACATATATATATATATGTCGCAGATTCAAACGGATTTGAATCCACGTGTTGGTGATGTTCGTCCGCCATCTTAATATTTCTCGGTCAGTGCGCACACCCGGCGCCGGCGACGTCTCAGGAGCAAGAGAGCGAGCTCCATCGACATTCACACCACTCAGTAGTGACTACTGACAGATTGAAATGACACAGACAACTGTCACTGTCAAACATCAATATGAAGCTTACAACATTCAGTCTAGTGTTGCTACTCGAAAAATAAATCATTATTCATTCTCCGACACTGCCATACTGACAATCAACGCGCTCTCGCGTTGTCCGTTGAAACCATAGAAACAACAGGTCTGTCTCAGAAACTTAAATGATTAACCCGCAAAGCGTGCAAGCTTTCAACATAAGGACCTTGATAACACGTTAGCTTAATAAGCCTACGAAGCGTAGAAGCTTCCAGGAGACACACCGGTTCAAGCAGCAAGCTTTCAATCTATGCCTTAGACAAAGCGTACCAATTTTCAGGCAAAGCGTAGCAGTTTTCAAACTACCACAAATTAATACAAAGCGTAAAGGCTTTCATCTTGTTTCGGTCAAAGCGTATCAGCTTTCAGTCGAATTCTCAGACAAAGCGTATCAGCTTTCAGTCAAATTCTCACACAAAGCGTATCAGCTTTCAGTCAAATTGTCAGACAAAGCGTAACAGCTTTCAGTCAAATTCTCAGACAAAGTGTAACAGCTTTCAGTCGAATTCTCAGACAAAGCGTAACAGCTTTCAGTCAAATTCTCAGACAAAGCGTAACAGCTTTCAGTCAAATTCTCAGACAAAGCGTAACAGCTTTCAGTCGAATTCTCAGACAAAGCGTAACGGCTTTCAGTCAAATTCTCAGACAAAGCGTAACAGCTTTCAGTCAAAGTGTAATAAAAAGTTCTCACACATTACAATCCATTTATTTGGGTTGGGTCACAATCACAATCATTTTATCGAAACAAAAAGCAAAATAATTCGTAATTCTTATTACGTCTCAATCAAACAAAGGAGGTTAGGGTATTTTTAAGTAAATCTGAGCATACCTGGGTATCCGTAATACCAGAAACTACAACTTCAAAGTTGTTGGACTCGTTCCAGCCAGTCTCCAGCCGATCTATCAGCGCCAACTTATTCGTAGCAGCTAGATCGCTCTTGTACTCCACCATGTCACGAAAAAGTTCATAAAACCTTTCTGTTACTACAAACTGACGTGTAAACCGCTTACGTAATTCGTGCTAACTTTTACCTCATCGCGCCACTGTGCCGCAGTAAACTGACACTCGTCTGAATCAAATGGCGCGATGGCGGCAGGAATATTTCACTCGCTTTCAGTTTTCTAGCTAAGCCGGCACTCGTAGAAGGTTGTTGGTTAGAATTCCTAGCTCCATCAGCCATATTCTCTCGCGCCGTAGATTGGGACGTAAAATATCCATGTTCTTGTGTACCTGGCATCGCAGTAGGCTCGCAGGTTGCCCCTTGGGGTAATCCCACCGCTGCTGTCGCAGATTCAAACAGATTTGAATCCACGTGTTGATGATGTTCGTCCGCCATCTTAATATTTCTCGGTCAGTGCGCACACCCGGCGCCGCCGGCGACGTCTCAGGAGCAAGAGAGCGAGCTCCATCGACATTCACACTACTGACAGATTGAAATACAGACCCGAGTAACTACAGACCCGTTTCGGTACTACCTATTACGTCAAAAGTATTCGAACGTGTGTTATATAACCGTCTTAATAATTACTTAACTGAAAAAAAATTTTTAATTGATGAACAATACGGCTTTCGGCAAAAGTCTAGCACACTTTCGGCTACTATAGACCTAGTAACAAAAATAAAAACCAATATTGATAATAAACACCTAGCGCTAGGAATATTCATTGACCTAAAAAAATGTTTTGATACCGTCAGCCACTCGAAACTACTGGAAAAACTAAATAATATAGGAGTCACAGGAACAGCTTTTAATATTTTCAAATCATTTCTAGAAAACAGATGTCAAATTGTAAAGATTCAAGACTACACCAGCTCGGCCCGTAATTTAACTTTCGGCTGTCCTCAGGGCTCAATACTTAGTCCCCTACTGTTCCTTATTTACGTAAATAATATCAATCAAATAGGCCTCACTGGACACTTAACATTATACGCAGACGACACATGCTTGTTCTATTTCGGTAAGTCGATTAACGATATCATAACCGCGGCCCAAAGAGACCTTAATTTACTAAGTGAGTGGCTAAAACACAATCTTCTGACAATAAACACCTTTAAGACGTCGTATATGATATTTGCTGCAAAAAATAAACGGATAACAACATTCCCACCCCTAACCATAAATAATGAGATAATACACCGATCCAACGCCGAAAAATACCTGGGCTTATGGTTAGATGATAAACTATCATGGAAACAACATATTAACTATGTCCGGTCTAAACTTAGCACACTACTGGGTTCACTTCGAAAAATAGCAAACTGCATACCGCCTAAAATACGTTTATTAATTTACAATTCACTTATTAAGTCACACTTAGAATACTTGATTGAGATATGGGGTACAGCCGCCGCTACTAACTTGAAACCACTTCAAACAATACAGAATAAACTCATTAAAATTCTATGGCATTATGATTACCTAACTTCTAGTAAAATAATATATAAAAAAACAAATATACTGAATCTCTCACAACTTTACACTTATTACACATGTATACCTACTAGTAAAAAAAATTAGCGAAAATATCATACAGACAAATATAACATTAAACAAAAAAGTTATACTACACATTATCTAAGGAATAACAACAAAATTGACTTAAATAGACCGCGTAAAAATTACGGTAAAAAAACGATAACATTTGAGGGCGCACAGCTGTTTAATAAGTTACCCGCAGAAATAAAGGACTGTGAAAATATTAATATCTTCAAAACCAAACTAAGAAAATATGTAAGCACGATATGAAAATAATAATAATTAATATTTTACTTGAGAAAGAAAATGATCATATTTAGATTACATTACAGTCACTAGCACAGAGAAAAAAAAATACTGTTATTAGAATGTACAGACTATTGGAAGGTCAATAATTGTTGATATTTTATATAAATTTTTAAATTTCTAATTGTTATAAATTGTTATTTAGCCTAAGTATTATGTAATTAAAAATGAATTTAAATTATAATGAATCATAATATCATAAAATTAAAAGCATGCGCCTGAGGTAAATGAAATAATGTTATGAAATGTAATTATCTATTTCTTATTGTAAATGAACTGTAAAGTTTTTATAAGAAATAAATTTCTTTAAACCGAAATGACACAGACAACTGTCATTGTCAAACATCAATATGAAGCTCACAACATTCAGTCTAGTGATGCTACTCGAAAAATTAATAATTATTCATTCTCCGACATATATATATATGTATATATATATAGAACAAAAGTTTTAGTTTATGATATTAGTAATATGGTCCTGCAAGGTTGTTATAGATAGTTCAACTCAGATTTGCGCGCGGCCCTATGTGTGCGTCGGCTTGTAAATATACAACTTTCATTCGTGTGACAGTGACGTCGTCCGAGCATGACGTGTTCTTATCGCTTTTGTTATGGGTACAGTTGTTTACAAAAATACTAGTTATTCACGGATAAATTATTAAGGAGTCAGGTAAAGCGTTTCAAACAATGAAACAACATTCAATGCCATTTTATTATTAAATAAGTTATAGTATAGTTCATACGTCTTTTCAAATTGATATTGACAGTGTCTAAGAAATAAATGAGGTGAAATATCTAAGATGAATTAAATTCTCCTTACATATTTTCTAGCTCGGGGTTCGCGGACAATAAATAAAAGTGTTGACTAAGAATGTAAAAAAAAAAACGTAAACGAGTATAATAATGTAAACAAAATGTGTGGGGAATTTTAATAAATTATATTGCTTCGCATAATGTCGACCAAAATAAGACGGAAATAATGAAACTCATAAATGAAGGTTTAAGTCAAATTGATGAAGGGATACGGGGTAATACTTGTCGACATGTACCTACAAAAGAAAAAAGAAGAATACTATAGACATTTTGACATGGAGTCAGAATTTATAATTCACCTTGGAGAGTAGCGAATCCGAAAATTCATCATTTGATTTTTCAAGTAGCGATTCAGAATCATTATAAAAAAAATAACACTTAATTACATAATAACTATTTTTCTGTAAACACCTGTATACAACCCCTAGATAACTGTATTTGTACCTGACTGTACCTCTTGTCACTCACACAAAGTCACTGTATATGTACAAGGATTACCCACACAAAAGGCCGCGCGCACGACTGAGTTGAACTTACTATAGTGATTTACCAATAACCCTGTATATTTTTATTATCTTCACTGATGCTCAAATTGTGTTGCACCTACCACTTCTATTTCACCACCACCCTAAGGTAGACTGGCAGAGAACGCCTAAGGCGTTAAGTCCGCCGTTGTACAATGTGCAAAAAGTATTTTAAATAAAATAAATAAACTTAGAAAAGTTGCATTGGTACTTGCCTGACCTGGAATCGAACCCGCGCCCTCATACTCGAGAGTTTGGTTCTCATATTACCTATTTTTCTATTTAATTTTATATATTTATCGGAGACGGTCAATAGTACGGACACTAAACGTCACGCAAGCGCGCCCTCTGGTGGCGTTTTCGGTGAAACAACATGTTGGCGCGCTTGGCAGAGTCGTGGCGGTCAGCGTGGCGTCCGCGGAGCTGTCTTGGTCGAGTCGTCGTGCTGCGCACATCTCGAAACTGCCCTACGTCACGTCTAGTGTACCTAGTGTTATTGCCTAGCGTTGTAGTACCGTTGTAGATCCATATTGTAAAGGTTATTGTAATGGTTCTTCTAACATAACAGACAGACAGGTGTTGCTGGGGAGTTTGTTCCGCCACTTCTTCTCCCCAGCCAAAACACATAGGAAGTGGCGAAGGGCGGGCGTTTTGGGGGCTGTCTTTTTAAACAATTTAAACAATTTAAACAATTTATTTTATTTTTTCTAAAACAAGTACAATCCATCATGTAAATGACACTGAACCCCACACTAGGATACCCTGTGTCGTGGGGCTCAGTCTCTTTCGTCTGTGCAATAAAAAATAGTAAGACTTATAAACTAAAACAGTCTATTAGTACATTTATACTCGTATAGAATTTTTTTTTACAAAGGAATGAAAATAAAATAATAACAAACAAAAAATAGAGAATAAACTGGAATGTAAGTGCATGTGAGTGAGGGAGAGTGTAGTATGTGAGTGAGTGTGAGTAGTGAAATTGGTGAGCGTGTATAGGTGGGTTTGTGTGTGTGAGTGGGTTGTGAAAATGTACGTTTGAAAGAGTGTTTTGTGTTGGGTATCTAATTGATTGCTATTACTTGTTCAGTTTCGTTGTAGTTAAAACGTTGAAGCCATTCCGTTACTTTTTTTTTGCATGTGGACTTGGTCATGGATGTTAAATTTAAGCATTTATTAGCTTTGCTATATAAATGTGGCCCCATGTAGGAAAACGCTTTGTTTCCAAATACACGATAGCATACCGTTTTTCCCCATTTGGGAAATCTACGCGCACGTTTATCTTTTATCATAGTGGTCAATGATGTTGTATGGAACCTGAGGATAACCGCCCTGATATACAGTTGACGAACCGTGAGCATACCCGTGTCTTGGTATAGTGCATCTGTAGGGTGGCGTAATTTACGTTTGAAAGAGGTTTTTAGAATGGCTCTTTGCGCTCGTTCAGCAGTGATAAGAATACTTTTCCCAGCTGAACCCCAAGCCACTATGCAGTACCCCAGGATCGTTTGACATAATGCAAAATAGGTGTTTTTCAAAGTTTGCTGGTCTGCTATCGATCTCAATTTCCTAAAAATGTAAAGGAGTTTTCTCACGCGGGTGTTCAGTGCTTCAATGTGTTTACTCCAATTCAGATGCTTATCTATATTAATGCCAAGATACTTAATGCAGTCAATCTGCTCAAATGAGGGACAATTGCAGATACATCCTGCGTAATTGTTACATTTGTGATATTTGAGTGAGATTTCACTGGGAGCCGATGTTGTCTTGTTGATTGAGAAATTGACTATTTTTGTTTTTGTAACATTTAGTGTCAGCAAGTTATCTTGCAGCCAATTGGAAATCGTCATCATACCACACTCTGCGGCTCTGTAAACTTCTTCCCAAGATTTCCCATAGAAAACGACAGCTGTGTCGTCGGCATACGTAAAGATTTGTGCATTGTCCAAGTCTAATGAGCAGAGACCGTTGACATATAACAGAAACATAGTAGGACCCAGGACGCTGCCCTGAGGTACTCCGTACCCAACATTGGCAAAGGAACTCTGGAAATCTCCTAAGCAAATCCTTTGTTTTCGGTCTGTCAGGTACGATATGAACCAGTCTAGTGCAGTGCCCCTTATGCCAATGCACTCCATTTTCCGAAACAGAATTGGCCTAGACACGGTATCGAAAGCTTTAGCAAGATCCAGGAAATTTTGTTGTGACTAATTTGAATAAACGTTAGAGTTTGTTTGAGTTTTGAGTTTGTTTGAGTTATCTCTTTGCTCGATTACCCTAGCTGATGTCGGACGATAGTGCCATCCTGATGACGCCTCCGACATATTTTTTAATGTTATACTTTTAATTAACCGTCAAATCCGTAGCGGACCCCGATTGGGGTCTGAACATCAATGTCACCGTAAGCTCGGTTTAGACCCCAATCGGGGTCTGCGAATCAGTCATACACTTTCCTAATTATTTACGCTCATATTTATTTTCTTTCCACTCAAACCGCATTTGTGAGAACTAAATAAAATAACTAAATAAATTTAAATTATTTTTACGCATTCAAACCTTTCATATTTAGCATCCCGTTAGAAATATACCTTTTTAAAATCCAATCGTAATTACCGGGAATTCTGATCGAACTCGCCATGTTTGTTTACATTTGTTGTTTTTTTTAAATTTGAAAACGCATAGACAAGATGGCGACGGTGATAGAAGTTTTGCATCGAATGATCCGATTCGTTAAAATAAAGAATCGATTTAAAAATTTTATATTATTTGATATTATAATATTACTAAATTGCACTTTTGTAGACTATAATCTGAAAATAAATTAGGAAAAGTAAAATGACTTAATTTATTTTGAAAAAATGCTAGAAAATCAGTGGTAGAAAATACGTTGTAGCCGGAATATTTTTTTTTTTCGGTTTTTAGGATTTCTGAAGACCGCAAATTTTGAAGACTTATTTATTTCTTCGGGTGTTTTATGTGCAGAATTCCTGTAGTCCTGCCAAACTTAATGGCGACTCGTTACTTCCGACTTTTTAACTGAGCGGCAAAGCTATTTGACGAGAGCTGTAGTTAGGCGTAATTATCGCAAAATTTTATGACGATTTTATTGTTTGAAAGGGCAAATAGGTAGTCGGAACTGCCACTCGCTGTTCATCGAAAGCTGGTCCAAGATGGAAGAAAGATGCCCGCCGCCGACTTATTTTTCTTTTCACAAATCTGTCAATATGGGTATCAAATAAATTGCATTGACTAGTAGAACAAGAAAGATTATTTTTGACGGACAAGCTATAAAGATGCACGGGGTCGCTACTCCCCGTCATCCGCCTCAGATCCTCAGAAGTCCTGCGGGATCATTAGGATCAAAAATATGAAGTCGATGCCTAGAGGAATGAAGCAATTTTTTTTCGCCACCAAAGGACAATGAGCGTTTTGATCTACCTCTCCTCTAGCATTAAGTAATACATCAATAGAAAGCTTGTGTTATAATAGAGTATTTTCTTGTACGGCGGCGATAGTCATTTGTTAGTTTAGGGAGTTAGACCATGTTTAGTGAAATAATAACTATGTCTAAAATCTACTGCAGCTTTTTAAGTACTGACAATTTGTTAGAGGTATTTAAGTACGAAATGTTCTATTTAAAAAGGCCTTTCCAGTGATATATAATTAATTACTAGAGAAGGAATCTAAGGACTTGAAACTAACTATCGATAAAAAACCTTAAACATGTTCTAACATCTAAAGAACTAAGAATTGATAAGTAGTATGTAAGTACAAAATGTAACGCTTAAAAAGACCTTTCAAATGATGTATGACTCATTACTAGAGGGGGAGTAGACCAACATTCAAACATCTCGCCCAATGTAATTTACGCCGCGCAATGGTGGCCGAATCATTGTTGTGACTCACGCACACAAAAACCACGGTCTGCTCCGATAAAACTTTCCATGGTGAATGAATTCCGAAAGATCGTTGATGCTATCCCCGCACCCCGCGCGCCATTCCCGCGCGCCATCTGAATTTTATTCGAAATTAAAAATTCAAAGGACTTATGGGACACCCAGTATCAAAATTTAATGCTAAAAACTTTCATAAAACTTTTATATTTTTTCTTCACAACAAAAACAAATTGAACCTATATCTTATTTAAAATTAAGAAATAAAATTGAAATAAGTTACTATTAAAAATATATATAAAATTGGTATTCGATTATTTATAATAAACATCCGATTTAGGTATCGAATGCACACCACAGATTAAAAAAAAAATGTGCTCTATTCCAAACTCTACTTCTTGTCTGTGACTTTGATCTTGTAAATTGTTCATTGTTATTGTGTATTTTATGTGCTGATTTTTTAGTTATGAATCATAAATAAGTGCACGAAATGTGTTGCAACGGAATAAAAATGTTATAATATGACGTTTGAGTTGTGTTTGAGAAAGTGATGCGATTATTTATTGGTAAGTTTTCACCAAATTTGAAATGCCTAACTTTTCGATAGACTTAGAAACACCGTAATTATTATCTATTTCTGAATTAACTGACCCCATTTGACCTTTGCACGGTGTTGTCAAATAAGTGAGCTCTAAAGTTATAGTTAAAATACTTCTGATCAGGCATTACGGACTTAGAATTCATGTGTTGAAAGTTAGTACAAATTCTTGACTTCCATGTCGCGATTCAAAATATCCCGCCGAATCAACGGTAAAGTAATATGTCAAAACCTTGTCGAGCAGAGGGGTTAAAGTGTCATTGGTCAAGTCAATTGTTACAACTGGCTCATTACAAGAGGGTCCGAACAAACTACCAACTATCTCATTGAAAAGACTGCATGTGTTCGCAGACTGTTCACTGGATTTAGCAGCTTCCAACTGTGTGATGGTGTTGTGGGTCTTGCTTAGCTTCCGCAACCCGTCTTCCCAAAGACAGTGGGATGAGCCGCTCTGCAGAGTGACCCGGAATAGTTTAAAAGAAACGGCAATTACTCCTGTTGAGCGAGCGCGCCTACTGGCTATGGGTAGATGGGAGTCGGGGCTTTGGCTTCAGGCACTACCGTCGTCAAACATTGGCACCATGTTTGACGACACAACTTTCCGCCTCGCTACCTGTTTACGTATAGGAGCACCGTGCTGCTCCCCTCATCGCTGCCTCTGTGGAGAGGCTGTCACCAGCCTCGGACACCACGGCCTGTCGTGCAGCCGTAGTGCGGGCCGTATTGCGCGGCATGCAAACATCAATGACATTATACGTCGAGCTCTTGTTCCCATCGGGGTACCAGCTGTATTAGAACCAAACGGCTTGGCACGCGACGACGGTAAGAGGCCAGACGGCATGTCGTTATTCCCTTGGAAGATGGTAGGCCTTTAGTATGGGACGCAACCTGTGTCGATACTCTTGCGCCATCACACCTTCCAAGTTCTGCGTGCTGTGCTGCTGCGGCTGCGGAGAACCTCAAGCGGCGGAAATATAGTGGCCTTGTCGGAAACTATTTTCGAACCGTTTGGGGTTGAAACCCTCGGGTCGTGGGGTCCGAATGCCCACATTCTATTTAAAGATCTCTCTAGGCGGCTGGTTGACGCTTCTCGTGACCAGAAGGTTGGCTATTACCTCGGACAAAGAATCAGCATGGCGATCCAACGAGGTAATGCTGCCAGCCTCTTGGGCACGCTTCCAGTTGACAGCGATGGGGACGAATTTTTTGACGCTTTTTAGTTTATTGTAAATATGTATTGTAAATATCTATGTAAGTAAAATTGTAAATAAAATATATTACATTTTAATTTTAAAACTAGCACATATTATTTTGGCAACTGGTCGGCAGTGGAAGTTCGAGCGTTGAGTTCGGAAAACCGAATTAACAAACGCACTATCCGATGGACGTTAATCACTTAGTCCCATACATTGTATCACATTGTCTTAATTGAGTTCGTCATGCTGTCCATGTTATTTTCGTGCTTTATTGAGTTAATAACATAGCTGTTGGCCGCGAATTCGTCGAAGTGATACTTATCCCGTAGGTGCATTATTTCACGTGACAGTATACTTAATTAGGATTACAAATACAAAAAAAATACAAAATGTTTTATTTCTGTAACCAAATATTTTAACATTTCATTTGTGATTGGAGCCTCCTTTTAAGTAAGTAATGCCTGTGTTAGGAGACTCCGCTCTTCCATTTTAGTTTAAACAGATTTTTTTTACACGCTTTTTATTAGCTTCACCTGTATGTTTGTATATTTGTAGGTTTGTATGTTTGTTTGTAACCGACTTCTTTGGGCGCGATTTTGACCCACTTTAAACGGCCAGATTTCGTTCAAACTTTGTAGATTTATTGAGGACCGATGGCAATACACTAATTTGATAAAATTATTCAATTTTTAACCGACTTCCCGAAAAGGAGGAGGTTCTCAATTCGGCCGGTACGTTTTTTTCGAGAATAGGTATCTTAAAAAGCACCCCACACTTTTTTTTTAAATCAAATATTTTTTTTTATTCACACTATTATTAATTTATATTCATTGAAATTTTTAACACTATTTTCTTAATTTAAATTCATTAAAATTTATTTTCTATTTTTTAGTTCGGTTTTCTATAAAAAGCGTGTTTTTTAGTTTTTTTTTTAACTATTATTTAAAAATTATTTATACTTAACATTTATTTAACTACATGAGTGTGCAGTATGCGCATGAATGTGTGATGTATGTGTGTATATTTTGTGTGTGTTATGAGTGTGTGTGGGAATTGTATGGTTGCGTGTTTGTGGGTATAATGTGTATGCATGTGTAGGCGATGGCTTATTTGACGTGTTGCAAAAGTGATTCTATAGTTTCATATGTAAATCGTTTCATATAGTCGATGAGTATTATTTTGCAATCTCGTTGAGGTTTATCGTGTATATATATTTATATGTTTTTAAAATCGAAATGTTTCGATGGTGCGCCTTGAGCCATGGGTTGAGACGGCGAAGCGACGATACACGTTTAACGGAATTTAGTAGCTTTAAAAGATCGTTAGTAGTAAAAACTGGACTACATAACCTTCGTGATGGTTGCTGTTCCTGGTTGACATCCTGGTGCCCATCGTGGCAGTGCGGCGCTGATCTTTGCTGGCTCGCGCTCCTCTCTTGCTCTCCCAGACGTCGACTGCGATTTCCGCTTCGACTGCCAGTGTGGTTGCTTCGCGGCGACTCTCTTTCCGGCATCTCCAGCCTGTGCTGAGTCCAGCTGCCGGTGGCATCCATGGTCTGGTCTGGCAACTTACATAAAAATAACTCACGTTAGATCTATTCACAATAGCAAAATAATAGGATACTTAGATGAATAGACAAAATCCAGTTGTGCCAAATTAGCTATCTATTGAGATACATATATTTTGTTTTTTGGGTGGTTTTATAAAAACGAGGATTAAAATTATTTGAGGGTACTTCCGTAAAAACGTGGTTTAACCAAAAAATTCATCTTAGAGAACGGCACGGTATCTGTATTTTAACCACCAAATAAGTAATAACTTAGACACAAAAACATTGAAATTAAATTAATTCTATGCCAACCTATTGGCTTAAGGGCTAGGCTTTTTGGCAACCGACCACACTATTCTCTGTGAGCGTTGTGCACACCTGTAACTGACTTATTCACACAGGACTAACAACTGTAAGGAGTTGGCGCTAGATAGGTGTAAATGGAAGGAGCTGCACCGACAAGAGCTGGGCTCTTAAATTGAAGAAGAAGAACAAATGTAAACTTATACAACGTTATTTTTTGTTTGTGCGAAACCTGAATATAGTTTGTTTAGAATCAGTAACCGAATCGATTCCAATAGTTTTTACACCATGTTATATTTTTTCCCAAAATTATCTAAAAAACTTTAATGTTGGACACCACAAATAGGCATTTATTCTCGCACAACAAAGGTCACGGCGAGTTCATAGTGGGCGCGAGCGCAGTGCTATCGCATTGCGCGGCATGTGTGCGTTTTGTGGTGATTATGTATTTTTACGGACAGTCCCGTAACTTAACAAGCTTATAACTTTGTGATTTTTCATGATACGGTTTTGAAATTTCGTCCATAGATTCTTTACATAAAAATACTAGATAGGTGTATCAGGTTTCGCATAAACAAAAAATAACGTTGTATATGCGTAAGCAATTGTAAATAAGTTGTTGGTGTGCCTTGAAATAAATAAACCTTTTCACGTGAATTTGTCCACCAAATTGTTATAAAATAATAATTTATTTAAAACTAGCTTCTGCCCGCGACTTCGTACGCGGATCCTGTCCCTTATGCCAGCGATTACGGGGTCAGCAAAATCAAAGATCTGAATCGTCTGATATTGAATTTTAAGGGCCCGTTGACTTGAAAACAACGGAATACGCATAGCATAGCCATTAGAAACGTTCCATTTATTAAATTTTTGTACTTCAACGGCAAGAGCACAGCAAACTAAACAAAATGCTGTAAGGGATAAAAGAAGTGATTCTAATTAGTCCGCATTTAAGCTGCGTGTGGCAAAAATATTACACGTATTATTACGTAAAAAAACATTAATGTTACTGAGATGACAAAGTCGTGATGACTTAGTGGAAGTCGTGGTGGTTTAGTGGGTAGAGAACCAATCTCTCAAGTATGAGCGTACGTCTTTGATTCCAGGTCTGGCAAGTACCTGCCAATGCAACTTTTCTAAGTTCGTATGTACTTTCTACGTATATTTTAGATACCAATGACCGTTATTTGGAGGGGAAGTTGAACTGTAGGTTCCGGCTGTCATTGAACATTCTTGGCAGTCGTTATGGATATTCAGAAGCCAGTAAGTCTGACCAGTTTTACCAAGGGGTGTTGGGTTGAGCGGGTAACATCTGACGCTGATGACGGGGAGTAGCTACCCCGCGGGGCTATATATACTGAGTTCTCCAGGGACAGTATACTGTCCCCCATTTCCGGCCGGTCGGAGTGAACCATGACGGGGGTAGGTCTCATGCCTCTGGCTTGGCTTGGCCGTCCAGAGGGGAGTCGCTAGAGCAGGGTTAGTAGCCCTGCTCGGAGGATAGGTGCCTCGTGGTAAGTGACCCACAGGGAGCGCATAATCTGCGTTTAAAATCCGCCGAGGTATCCTCACACTTCAGCCGCTCATGTCCCTGTTGCCCTCTTGTTGCTATTCAGTGACTGATTCCCGGGGGCCCAGTAAGTGAGCTGGCGAGTCTCCACCTGCAATTTTTACATGTATCTAATACATTGTCATCGGCAGGTGCCATAGTTCCCGTAGTTTCCCCATTCCTAGTCTATTAGCATCCCATCACAATAATTATAGCCCAAGTAGTTTTCATCCACAGTTAACAACGGTATAGCACAGAACCGGGGATTGTCTTTTTTTTTAACGACGTCCACCGGGGATTGTCCTTGGGTTCATTTCTATAGTGTATAAAGGGATAATCGTCGGTTTTGTGTCACTATTTCATTAAAGTTGTCTCAAAACAGCTTCAGCGTGTTGGCTTCGGCCCCACGTTTGCCTCCCAAAAATTCGGAACTCTGTAGTCCCGAGGTCTGGAAGAACCATACAAAATAATAATGAGATATAACGCAACAAATTCTGAGAGTGGGGGCTCGCGACGAAACGTCTAGATATGTAAATTTTGTACTAAGCAGTGACTTAGCACAAAATTCAAGCGTGTTATATCTTCGTTATTATTTGTTTGTGAGAAGGAGAAAAGAAAAAATGCGTGTCCATTATTTTAGGGTTATTTAAAAGACGGACTAATTACTTTTTTTGATTCACCATACCTATTTCATAACATTCGTTACTATACATTTCAAGTGTAGTATTGCTCTTGATGTTCCACATCAGGTGTTCCAGATCTTCGATGTATATACGTCAATAGAAAGTGCTTATCAAATTGAACAACTTTTGCTAAAACGTCATACCTGTATGTTCATGACATATAAAACCTCATTAGAGGATGTATTTTATTTTTTCTTAATTGTCAAGAACAAAAGAAATGACGATCACTCTGTACAAGTTGTCTCTGCGCTTGGACACTTCATATTTAAAGTATCAGAAGTCACATCATATGACAAGCCTAAACTTTTCACAAAAGTATTTGTTTTATCAAAATCCTCTTTATTTAATTGATGAATTTCAATAGGAATGTCATCTAATATTTCAGTGTTATTTGAACACCACTTGTGTAATGAAAAACTAGCTAAGTTCAAAAGCTCAATAAGTTGCCTTTTTATCTCAACAAGCTCTAAAATATCGTTGGAACCACATAAAACATCATCGACATATGTAGAATATTTCGACACAAAAGATGCTAACGGATATTTCTCTTGGTACCGTTCAGCAAGTTCAATCAAACACCTAGTTGCTAAAAATGCAGAACTCTTTAAACCATATGTGACAGTTTGTAGCTGAAGACATTGCACACTTTGATCAACAGAATCTCGCCAAAGAATATTTTGCAAGCAGCAATGGTCTTTACTCACTAATATACCCCTATACATAGCCTTTATATCACACAGTAAAACATATTTAAAACTCCTAAATAGTGTCAAAATGTCAAATAAATCATTTTGCACAACAGGCCCATTAAGCATCATGTCATTTAGACAAATACCATTATTGGTTTTCATGCTCGCGTCAAAGACAGCTCGAACCGGAGTAGTTTTACTATTTAAATTAATGACTGGGTGATGAGGTAAGAAATACACATCACCTGCCCTAGGATCATAGTTAGATATATCAAAGTACATGGCATGGCCTTGCTCAAGATAAACATGAATGAACTTCTTATACTGTTGATACAACTTGTCATCTTTAGCGAAACGCCTTTCTAAATTATGAAATCGATGCAATGCCTGATTAAAAGAGTTACCCATCTGAATATCATTTAAATTAAGTTTTAAAGGTAAATCTACACAAAACTTTCCATCACCAAGTTTGACAGAGTTTTGAAAACATTCCTCAGCTAGTTGATGTTCAGTAATACCTTCCTTATAAATTTCAGGTACTTTTTCACATTTCCAAAAATTTGAAATAGTATGTTCAATACTATCAAGTTGATCATTATGAGAATTATGAGAAATATTATGGGGGGTACCTTGAACTGTTATACACAAAGGACATTGTTCCGGCTCCATACATGTTCTGCCTAAGAACCGTTCGAATGGAAAGTGACTTCTATAAACTCTTTAAATTATATGGAATCCTATGAAATAAGTTTTCACGAACGGACACTTCAGGAAACTAAAATAATTACGAAAAAAGTTAATATTTTGAGGTTATAAATAAAAAATAACCAAGCTTGCGTGAAATATCAGAGTAGTATTAATTAAAAATCAAACTACACTATACAAAATATCAACAATACTATGTGCAGCTCTATATGTTCTCTTCTAGATCTAGGGAAAGACTACTCTACTAGATACTAGGTAAAGAGATAGTACCTAGTCAAGTTTAAGAGAATTCTTTGACAATGATCATTTTATAAAGTTGCATTTTCTGTCTGTCCCTATGAATGCTTTAGATCTTTAAAACTACGCAATGGATTTGGGTGCGATTTCTTAAATAGATAAAGTAGGTCAAGAGGAAGGTTTACACCAAGGTTTTACATTGCCACCGTGCGAAGACGGGGCGTGTGACTAGTTTTCATAAATGCTTAGAATTTGTATGAAAAACAACTACCTAAACGCTTTTGCTTTCAACGTTACGTTTCTTAATATATAGTGAATCCACTTTGGATTTGTGATAAAACGCATAAGTATCCAAAATGGAAGAGTTCCATTCACCACAATTCATAAAATCGATGTTATTACGATGGAGAATTATTTATTTAAATGATTGTTACTACTTTTATATTAGACAGTTACCTAGCTATCTACATGCCATAAGGCGGGAATCGAACCCGCGGTCTATTACCAAGAAGGCACAGACCATACTAAAAATGTCATTACCACACAAAATAATTTAACAGTTAAAGTAAGGTTTACCAATAACAATGAAAGAGGTTTTCGAGGATGTGCAATAAAAACAATATTTATATTCAATTAAAGGTTTTTAATCATCAATATTTCTCAATAATATATTATCTAAGAACTGGGCAGGGGGTATCTCGCCCAGCTTAAATACCAAATTATAGTCATTATGTGGGCACAACAGCCCACTGTTCTACGCCCAACGATACAATTGCAACAGTAATGCCTGATGGTAGGAGCTTCTTACAAAGTACACAATTGCGTCCAACAGTGCATTGCATCTTATTATGCTCGACTGCTTCAGACCAACACGTCGTACATATAAGGTCATGAGCTTCAACCTGTAATAAATAAATACAATAAAACATTAGTAAATGTCAAGTAACTTGCAATTGTGGCAATTAATTTGAAAACCGAGAAATTATGTGCTTATGAGAATATAAGTAGGTAGTAACATTCTTATCAAAATTAGAAAAACACTTTCGTAGACCACTTACCATACGGGGAACAGTCCATTGTTGTATGCAACGAAGTATATCTTCGTTTTCTAATACCAAAGAACCTCCAGCAGATCCACAATTTATACAATATAGGTACTATATTCTGCATCCATTGTTGTAATTATAATACAACTAAATTCGATCACAGACAGAGCAATATCCGAAAATGCCAGGAAAATCCAGTCCTTTACACACAGCCGAGTCTACCAAGTACGCAATCTAATCGGAGTCCGTAATCAAGCCAAAGTTGTTAGAATAAAACCATGAAACGTATAGAAAATCACAAAAGAAACGATAGTCTCAAAGCAATCAAACTGACTTCTAGCAAACTGACTGAAGTACACCAGTGTTGCCAATTACGAAAACTATAATCCTACTCGAATGCCAAGCTAGAAATTCGCGATTTCGCTTAAAACATACAGAATACTAGTTTTTTTCTAGCTAGTCAATTTAGGTATTTAAATGAATAAAGTGTTAGCAACTAATTCTAATAACCGACTTCGGAAAGGAGGTTCTCAATTCTTTCCGTATTTACCGAAATCGCGAAAACTTCCGAAACTGGCAGCACTGGCTGACGGAAACATTTTATAAGGCATCAATAATTGTGACCCAACTTTTTATTTGGAATTTATTTATTTGAAGTGTCCGTGGAAAACGAAAATATGTTTCAAACAATAAAAAATTAAATGAAAATTATAGTATAATTTATATTCACATCGGTTCTTAGGCCAAAATTGAACAATGTCCTTTGAAGAATGGATGTTTCCAACAGATACTGGTAGGCTGCCTGCTACAATATAACCTAGGCTGGTACTAACCAGGTAGGGACCTTGCGGCGTTAAAGGTAGTGATTCCCTCTGAAGCACCTGGAAAAATACATCACACCCTAATAACAAAGAAATTTCACCAGTTTTATTAAAGTTTTTATCTGCCAAATAGACATGCGAAGGAATATTAAACCCAACATTATAAAAACTCTGTTGTTGCAGTTCACAAGTTATATTCTTAGCTATATAACAGTTTAAGGCCAATTTAAAGTTGCTATTAGCAGCATAAATATCAAAATTTGCCCTCTGGTGCATATTACTAGTGCCTTGTAGAATACCTGTAATGAGCTGATTTGCCGGTGTAATCTTGCAATCAATTTGATCAGCAAGCTTTTCTGTAATAAAAGATACCTGGCTACTCGTGTCCAGCAAAGCGCGTGCATGGATAAATGTACTATTTTTGGTGATAATACGCACTATAGCGGTAGGTAGCAGCACATCCTTCACAGGCGAGGTACTTGACATAGCTACTGCACTGTCAGACCTTCCAACATCAGCACAGGGCACTGCGGCAGTAGAACTGGCAGTGGCGACATTGCTCGCCTCCTTCTTAGCCATTTCCACACCATGCAGAAGCGTATTGTGCCGTTGCTGACAGATAGAGCATTTCAAACGCAGCTTGCATTTACCACCATGCGCATTCAAACAAACAATGCATAATTTATGTTTTTTAACAAATTGACCCTTGTCATTATCAGCAGCAAGTTTAAATTTGGCACACATGTATAATCTATGATTAGTATTGCAATACTTACATGAGACTGCTGCTGCTGTATTACATGCAGGCTTGCCAGGCTTCACACCACTGGGAGTACTCACAGGCATTGTTTCCATTGCATTCTCCCTGGCCAACGCTCTGGACTCCAAAAAATCTATGAATTCCTGCATAGAAAACACAACCTTTTTATCACGTCTCAAGTGAAACTCACTGTTTGTCTCAGAATCCACTTTCCGGAGTAAAATATTAACCATTATTGGACCCCAAGCTTCAACCGGCATGTTTAAACTTTTTAGTGCAGTTAAATTCACATTAGCACTTGCTACTAAAGATCTAAGATCAGCAGCGGTGCATTTAGGCAAATCAATCAAAGTATTAATGTGATGGTTAATGATCATTGGCTCATTGTTATAGCGGTTTTCTAACAACTTTAATGCTTCTGAATAATTTAATTCAGTCAAAGGCAAATTTTCAATTAAGCTTAAGGCTTCCCCAGTTAAAAATGATCTCAAATAATATAATTTTTGGCACAGACTCAAGCTTGTGTCAGAATCAATGACTGCCTTAAAGATATTAATAAAAGGTAGATAATCTAAAATATTGGCGCCACTAAATTCTTTTATTGTAATTTGTGGGAGCTTCCTGAAATTATTTGCATTTTGCCTAGGAGGCTCCGCCTCGGGCTGCCCCGATTTACGACAAGCATTGAGCTGACGATCAATTTTGGATATGCAGGTGAAGTACTTACTTTCATACACAAAAGGGTCTTCATCGTCCTTTGGATTTATGCACAAAATACTCTTGTTTAGGTCCTCGTAAGAGGCAAAGTTTTTCGCCAAGCGACTGCGCCGCTCTGTGAGCAACTCACTAGACGCGATCACAATTTCTTCGCTGTTACAAAAACTTTCTTCACGAGTTATTGCACCCTTTACATAGCCCCTACGGAGCTTTAATTGAGCTAGCTCGTCACTAAGAGCCATGGTGCTATATCCTAAGATGCAAGCCAAAACCCAGATGCAACAAATGTAAGCAACACCTTAACGTTAAGTACACTGTTATAAATAATATACAACTAACAAAACTAACAAAATAAACAGAAACGTGTAAAAAAAAATGGCGACGCGAAAAAAATGATGAACGCCGACAGTCAATTCATTCACTCGATGTTCGATATTTGGCCGGAAACTCACGGCAAATGTTCATTGTTCGGTCGCTCTTCGCGCGCTCATTGGTTGCGTTTCGTTTTCTTGGGTTGGCAGCGCCTTACCTCGTTTGCACGTTTGGATACGCGCGATGCACGCAGCGAAACTGTTTTCGTAATAGCACGGAAACACCCTTACGCACAATTATTGATGGATGACTCTGAATCCTCCTGTGGCTTTCTTCTTTATAACCACTTTTATAAAGGGATTGCCTTGTAATACGAAGCATCAAATTTCTCCACTTCTATAAGAGTATTATCTTCTTACATATATTTAATTTGAAGGAATAATTCTCTTCTATGTAAGTCGAAGACAATCGAAGGACCAATTTTCCTTATATTCGAAGGACCAGCTTCTCGAAGTCTCGAAGGATTACTTTTTCGAAGGCTCGAAGGATAAGTTTTTTCTCGAAGGACCACTTTTTATGTTCCCCACAAAATTAAATAATTAGTTCTTCAATATCTCGCTGGTGTGGCCAATGGGAACATAAAAGAAAAAGGCTTTCCAAGTGGTAAATAGGTATAAATAACTTTTATTATAAGAAGAAATTATATAAACGTGCTCACAGGGAAAATTTGTACAGAGTGATCGTCATTTCTTTTGTTCTTGACAATTAAGAAAAAATAAAATACATCCTCTAATGAGGTTTTATATGTCATGAACACTGTATATCGTACAGAGAGGCTGGGCTCTTGGGGTTCCACATCAGGTGTTCCAGATCTTAAAATTTATTATCTCAGCTGAAAATGCTCATCACATGAAACAATTTTTGCCATGGCACCATTTTTGTATCTCTTATAGTTTTGTTGGTCTGTTGGAGTTCTGCATCAGATCTTCAAGTTTCAAAGATAAATTATAGCCTATATGTTGACCAGGCTTAATACTGATACAACAAAGAAAAAATCATTGCAATCCGTCCAGTAGTTCCGAAGATTAGCGTGTACAAACAAAAAGACATACAGACAGATTTTTTTTTTGGATTTGTGCTCCATTACTGTTTCTAAACCCCAACCAATTATTATTTTTTTAATATATTCAATGTACAGACACAGTTTTTTTACAGATTTATTATATGTAAAGATATAGATAGATAGATATCCAATACGTCAATTCCAAATTCAAATGGCTAACGCATATTCTAAACAAAAATAGAAGACGTGTACTTACGCTGTATTTGCCCTGTAGCCCACTTCTGAAATGTAAGAACTCCACTCCAAGGAACAGGACTCCTCTCCAAGAAAGCGTCAACACTTTCAACAGACTATCAATCTTTATTCTTTTCAACACAATCTCGCTTACACGACCGCACGGTACGGTGCTCCGCTCAGAATGCCGCCATTTGCCAAGTGTTGCTAGCTGCTACCTCCAACCGGAAAATGTCATTATTAAATTATTTCGTTTGGTGAATCAATTGAACAAATTATTTTACTATTAAAAATTATAACATATGAAATTAGATATCTAAAATATATCCAAACCTTACACGTGTAAGACACCACGTGGGTCGGCTATCGAGACGACTCCCGGCCACCGTAGACGTAGGTCTGTGAGCGATGAGTTTCGGAAGGCTCATCGTCCCTCGTGTCGGCGGCGAGCGTTGTTCCAAGCACTCCACAGAGAGTCAGCAAACCTCACTGGGGCCCACCAGGGCCAAAACCTACCAAGGGATTGCTCGAAAGAGTTACCGCGGCCCTGGTACATGGTCAGAAGGAAAATGCTGGGTATACATCAGTAAGTCTCCTCGGTGTAGCAGTAGGGGGGCAGCTGTAGGTACGTGCCCGTACATTCAAGTACAGATTTTTTATTCACGGTTCTCACACTTTAAACTCAAAAAGCAGTCTGGGGGTTAACCGAAGACGTTCCTTATAATAGTAAAATATCATTAGAGCATTATCCTCGACGATAATCTACGATATTTTTACTCTGGCATCAGCAACCCCAGAGGGCCCGAGTGGGGCCCACTAGGGCCGAGGCTTGCCGGGGCTACGGGATTGTTCGCGCAAGTTACCGCGGCCCTGGTACATAAGACACATGATGGGTTTTAGTCAGTAAGAGTTTGACTTTCCCTCACGCTGCCTACCTACAGCGGGAGGGGGGGGGGGTCATTTGATGACGTCCCAGGTTAGGCAGGAGTCGTTTGAAGGCAGCCTCTGCCTTCTCCAGTTTGGGGACGTAATGTATTGCTCCAAACGTTTTTGTATTTTCAAAGTCAAATAGCAGCCTGGGGTAACTGTAGACGATTCTTGTCATAGTAAAAAATCTTCAGGGCATTATTCTCTACAAGAATCTATTATTTTTTTACTCTTTCCGGCACTTTCAGTTTTGGGTACGAAATGAATGATGTCCTTTATTTATGCAAAAACTCAGTTAAAATGTAATGAGGTTTAAAATCGACCTCAAAACAATAAAAAATAATAATTTCATCCCATTTCATCGAGGAAATTACTAAATGCAAAAAAAAAAACAAAATGGCGCGCACTTATTAGTATCAAATTAAAAACAAGTACCTATTAAAGTTCATTTATTTGAAAACTCAGTTTAAAAATGAAACGAGGTTAGGTTTGCGAAAACAATAATAAAATTACTTAATTAAATCAATAATTATTTTAAGCAATATTTTATTTGTTTAATATGTATTTGTTTGAAAAGTCTTATCAAGATTGTCACACGATGTTCTAAATTCAAATCACGTTGCCGCTCTAGAGGATAAAAACGGCTTTTGCGCTCAGACATCAAAGGGTAAATTACTCTTTCCGAGATGGTGGGATGAAAAGTTATTTTTTATTTTATTTTTAGACAGACTTCGATACTCAGTAATTTTCGACGAATAGAACTACTGGGGCTATAATTGTGATTGGATGCTGATGGATTCGAAATGGGCATTCTACAGGGACTATGGAACCTGCCGATAACAATGTATGAATACATGTAAAAATGGCAGGTGGAGACTCGCCACCAAACTCACTAGGCCCCCGTGAATCATAAATTGTTACTATTAGTGCTATTACACTTAAAACCCACTTTCAGTAATTGTTTGACATGGCAACCTACAGCTTGTGATGCGAAACTGGCCAAAAAAAAATCAAGAGACGTACGATTTTGATTTGAGCCGTTTGAGCGCAACAGGGGCTTTTATCAATCAAGTCAAGCGGCCCTAGTTACCTTCGTCTAATGTTTTCTTTTCTTTTGCAGATGTCGTGCAGAAGTTTATCGAGATGCCGACGTATACTGAAGTAGATACGGGAGAAGATGCCTTGCTCAAATGTAGGATATCTGACAAAAAGGGTATTTGTTCGTGGCGGAAGGATAATGTGGTAAGTGCTTAAGAAATGACTGGTTTTCAGATATCAGATTTTTTGGGAAGGAGGTTTTAGTTGACACAAAGCATGTTTTATGTACTTAAAGTGTTGAAAAAGGAGAAGTCAAAGTCAAAAACGTTTATTGAAAATAGGCTAGTTTTTAGCACTTTTTCACGTTAAATAATACAAAAGGACAGGACCCCCAAAACGCCCTTTCACCACTTCCTAGTGTTATGGCTGGGAAGAAGAAGTGGTGAAGAACAAACTTCCCAGCAACACAGCTGTCTATTGCAATTTAATTATAATTAAATTACAATTCTACAATTCAATATCGTTTCAAACTATAGTCACAAAAAATATATATAAATTCTTTTGGAAAAACAAAAAAAACCGCATTACAATCGGATCATCCGTTTGGGAGCTACGATGCCACATACACACACACACACACACACACACACAGACACGTCAAACTTATAACATCCCGTCGTTTTTGCGTCGGGTTTTAAAAAAACCTATATGAAATACACGTAAAGTCCAAAAAACTAGGATTTCGCATAGGTGCTTTTTTTGCAAAAGAGTGTATATAAAGCACTTGTTGTCCACTTCAGAGCTGCCATCTGCGTGTATCTGTGAAATAATCATTAATGTTATAATAAGCCTTTTTAATCAGAATATCCTTAATTTTGATTTTAAAAGAACTGTCCGTTAGTTAGTTAGTCGTTAGTCTAGCAAATGAACTGGGATTCTATTATAAATGCGTATACAAAGGCCCACAAACGAACCGTGCACTTTAAGCAATCGATAGTTGGATGCGGTTAATTTATGTTTATTTCTAGTGTTGAAATTGTGGAGTTATTCCCAATTTGTCATTAGTACCGATTGGTCACCAACTATTTTTTCCATACATCAATTCCCAATTCGTCATTCGAGCAAAATAAATAATTTAAGGCTTATGTTTAACTGATCACCAGATATAGTAACAAATAGCAGACAAAAATAGTAAATGATCACCAAAATGAAACTCGCATTTTAATGTAAAACTATAACTAAAGTTTTAACACTTTGCTATCCTATTTAAGTGAAATTACTCCAAAATAAATCATGCGTAAGCCAAAAATAGTAAATGATCACCAAAATTAAACCACCATTTTAAAGTAAGATTACAACCAAAGTTCTTAAATTCTGCTATCCTATTTAAGCAAAATGAGTTCAAATAAATCATTCTTATCCCAAAAGTAGTAAATGATCACCAAAAGTAGTAAATGATCACCAAAAGTAGTAAATGATCACCAAAAGTAGTAAATGATCATCAAAATTATACCAGCGTTTTAATATAAAATGTAATCAAAGTTTTTACATCTTGCTATCCTGTTTAAGTAAACTGACTCCAAAAAAATAAGTTCGGCCTGATACAATAAATGTAATAACATTATGGGGACCCTTTTCCTGCACTAGGGTGGAAAATTGTCTATTGCATGCCTCTAAACAGTATTGAGAAACACATTCTTCTTCTTCTTTCTCCTGCCCTGTTCCCATTTTTACTTGGGGTCGGCGCAATTATGTCATTTTCTTCCATTTTCCCCAGTCACGGCTGTCACTCGTCATACTGACACTCACGCATGCATTGCCAGCCGGACACATAACTTAATATGGCATCATAATACTTTATTTAGTAATAAGCTTACATTTTATGGCAATCACAGTGACTTATTTAGGCAAAAATAATACATTAATTTGGCCGTCAAGAGTTGGTGATCATTTACTAAATTTGGTGGTCGAATACAATTTAAAGTGAAGTCGTGACTACAATAGCTGGTACCATTACATTTTTAGACTTTATTTTTCTGGTGTTCAGTAGATATTTCTGGTTACAAAACTAAGGGTATCAAAGCATTTTATGGTGGTCATTATATTTGTTCCCATAATTTAATATTTAAATTTTGAGTTCCGTTTCGTCACCCGCATAAAATTTCACGCAGCAGAGTACCGTCAGAAATAAAAGTGTTAGAAGAAATTTTAAATGAAACACTTCGATGTAGATAAAGGTTTAAATAGCTCTCATATAAATATAATAAAATGTACAATAAAGCACAGGTGAAGACAACATGGGGATATTGACATGGGCATTTTATAAACCCGAAAATGTGACTTGATACTTTTTGCACCGGTAACAAAAGTACCAGGAGCCCATAACTAGCAAAGAGATTGTATACATAAAAATATTCACAAACAAGAAAATAAATATAAAATTTAATTAATAAAAATAATTTGAATCATTAAATAATGTGAGGATGAGGTCAGATTAGCAGTGAATGGAATGAAAAATGGAAAAGCGATAGGGCCAGATGGAATACCAGTGGAAGTGTGGAAATTATTAAAGATGGATGGATGGAAATGGCTGGCTTTATTCTTCAATAAGTTGTTGCAAGAGGAAACTATACCAGACGAGTGGTGCAATAGTTTCCTGGTGCCCATTTTTAAGAACAAGGGTGATGTGTTGAATTGCAACAACTATAGAGGAATAAAGCTAATGTCACATAGTATGAAAGTGTGGGAGAAAGTTATTGAAAGGAGGCTGAGAGAAGAGAGTGATATCGCACGAAATCGATTCGGTTTTATGCCTGGTCGGAGTACAACGGACGCTATATTCTGTATTCGCCAATTGTGCGAAAAGTACAGGGGTGCACACAAAAACTTGCAAATGGTGTTCGTTGACCTCGAGAAGGCATATGATCGGGTGCCTCGTGAGGTTTTGTGGTGGGCCCTTGAGGAGAAAGGTATACCAGGGAAGTATGTGCAGTTGATCCGAGCGATGTATGGCAGATGCCGTACAGAAGTCCGGTCCGCAGCGGGCACTACCGCCAGCTTCAGTGTAGGTGTTGGCTTACATCAGGGGTCGGCCCTCAGCCCGTATCTCTTCCTGCTTGTAATGGACGCGCTTACGGCAGATATACAGGAGGAGGCACCCTGGTGTATGCTTTTCGCCGATGACATTGTTCTGGTGGGGGAGAGTGGGCCAGAGGTCCAGAGTAGATTGGAGGCATGGCGGCTGAGACTGGAGACAGTGGGTTTAAAGGTGAGCAGGAGTAAAACCGAATACCTTCATTGTGATTTTGGCGGTATTTCGGGACCCATGACCATAACCCTAGCCGGCATGCCCCTACCAGTTTGCTCCGACTTCCGGTACCTTGGTTCACTCGTCCAAAGTGACGGTGAGGTGAACAGGGACGTTACGCATCGGATCAATACTGGATGGATGAAGTGGCGACAGGTAACTAGCGCTATTTGTGACCCGCGGATGCCCCTCAAACTGAAGGGCAAAATGTACAAATCCGTCATTAGACCTGTCGTCCTGTATGGATCGGAGTGTTGGGCATTGAAAAAGAGGGACGAGAAGAGAGTGCATGTAACAGAAATGAGAATGCTGAGATGGATGTGTGGTGTTACAAGAATGGATAAAGTGAGGAATGATTACATTAGAGGAAGTCTGAAAGTAGCGCCAGTTACAGAAAAGATGAGAAGTAGAAGATTGTCGTGGTATGGACATGTAATGAGGAGGGATGATACGCATGCAACAAAGTGTGTGCTAAGTATGAATGTAGATGGATGGAGAGGAAGAGGAAGACCTAAGAAAAGATGGATGGATTGCCTGAAAGATGATATGAATAGGAAGGGAGTGAGTGTCAGTATGACGAGTGACAGGGGAAAATGGAAGAAAATGACATATTGCGCCGACCCCAAGTAATATTTGGGAACAGGGCAGGAGAAAGAAAGAAAGAATTTGAATCTAGTCAGCAGTTGTGTTGCACATACTGCAGTTTTTTTTTAATTGGACCTTGTTTGTATAAACAGAACGTTTCAGTTCAATCATCTTCTTAAACTTCTTGTTCTTACTATCTTAAGTTTTTAAGAGAAGCTTAAGTTTTGGTCACAAATTGTGCTATTTACTATTTTTCCGGTATTCATTTTTACGAACTCACATGCACTTCAAGGGCGCTTAACAACCAACTTATAATGCATCTGCACCACATGTTTTTTTGCTAATACCCATAATAGTAAATAGTTCTGTTTAAAAAAAATGGTTGATATACATAAAATACAATTCATCGACATGGTGTAAATTGGTATTATTTATCTACAATTAGTATATAAAATGTAAAATCCTGACACTCTTGACTGCTATACTCCTGTAAGTTATGCGGTCCTAGTACATGGTGGGCAGTTCCATGGACACTCGATGGTTGGTATATTACTCATCTGATTTATGCGATCCTGGTATTTTGGTTTTGGTCGTGCGTTGTGTGACGCCGTTGAAATCGCGATTTTA
The DNA here is from genome assembly GCF_030705265.1 of Helicoverpa armigera. NCBI lineage: Eukaryota > Metazoa > Arthropoda > Insecta > Lepidoptera > Noctuidae > Helicoverpa > Helicoverpa armigera. Next base: position 4,180,783 of record NC_087127.1, on the reverse strand, counting down.
TTAATAGCGTCTTGCCATATTCGGAAAAAAACATAACCAACATAAATAATAAAAAAAACATATTACAATATTGTAAAGCTTTTCTTGTTGACAGTACTTTTTACAAAATAAAGTACGGAAGACCAATTGGGACTAAGCAAAATAAAATATTTTATGGAATGACAAATCGGGACACGTTTTTTATGGATGCCAAATCACTAAAATGACGAATCGGGCATAACTCAAATTGTGCACGTCACTCTTTTTACTAAATAACTCTATGTTTTGCCTTACATATATGTCGGCGAGTTGATAACATTAAAATTATGAGCGGGTAACCCCGAATAGAGTAGTAAGTGTCACGACGAGTGATGGCAGCAGGCATTCTGGTGACAGGTGCCAACTGAAGTGCGCACATACTAACCTATGGGCTCGAAATCTCAATCCATCTTACTGATTGTGTGCAATTGTGAGTAAAATGGTGAGAAAACCAAATAATGGAACATTGGACTATACAAGCGTGCCTTTATTTTTGAATTCCGGTAGTTGCAACGCAAACGATGGAAGGTAACAGCCAGAACCGCCGCGAGGCTCCTTCTGACGCTCCCACATATATTATATTGGCATAAATATATTGAGACGCCACAGTCAGAACACCAATATCCTTAAACCTTTCCCTTAAGGAGACTAGTACCTAGTCGGTATACAAGGTGTTGATTTGCATTTGTGCCATAGTTCAGGAGGAGGACATACAATACGTAAATAATCGATTGGAATTACAGTAGATGGGAAATAACTAATATGCACTGCTTTTTTTGTCATTGTAATGTCGTGGTATTTCCGAAGTAATCCAATTTTATGAATGAAATTTATGAGTGATCGTTGTGTATGCTTCGTGTTTGCGTTTGTGTGAGGGTGCAGCACGGTTTTAACGCCAGTAGCATACGCGCCAAGTTTAAATAAGGCTAGATGACATTTACGGAATTCCGAAAAAAAATTAAAGAAAAAAATTACGTAACAATTTTTTTATTGATTTGGGTCGAGAATCATTAGCTTAATTACCTCCTTGAATATGGCACAGATGCAAATCAACAGCTTGTATAGCACGGACAGCCCGCTTCTGTAACACGAAGACATTTTCTATGTCGGCAGCATTGCCCCACATACGAATTCCGTAGGACATAACACTGTGGAAATAACTGAAGTACACTAAACGCGCCGTGGCTACATCGGTGAGAGCTCTTACCTTTCTGACAGCGTACGCAGCAGAGCTTAGTCTATTCGTGAGGCCAGTTATATGCTCACCCCATTGAATTTTGGAGTAGTGGTTTGGAGTAGTAGGAGTAGAGAGTTTTACAGTTATTCCTAGAAAAGTGGTAGCTTGGACCGTTTCAATTCCTCATTGTTTAAAATTACACTGGGGCCGAGATTTTTCACGTTTGGCAAAGCAAATTTAATACATTTGGTTTTCTTCGCATTCAAAACCAAATTATTGGCTGTGAACCAGTGCGTTACTAATATGACAGACACGAATTCACGTCATCAAAATCTACTCTATTCCTATCAACTTTAAAAATTAGAGACGTGTCATCAGCAAACAATACTACATCACACAATGATTTTAAATAATATGGCAAGTCATTAATGTACACAAGAAATCAAAATGGCCCTAGAATCGAGCGTTGCGGTACGCCCAAACGAACGGGTAGATTGGAAGATTTGACACCATTAACGTCAACACATTGCATTCTGCCGCTTAAATATGAGCTAATAACACTAAGTGCGCTATCTCTAATACCATAGTACTTAAGCTTCTGGGTAAGCGTTTCATGTTGGACGCAGTCAAACGCCTTAGAAAGATCACAGAACACCCCAATTGCATTCTGCGACTTCTCCCACGCGGTATAAATTTGCTTCAGTAGAGCAACTCCGGCATCCGTTGTTGAGCGACCCTTAGTGAAACCATATTATTCCGCATGTAAAATATTATGTAAATTGAAATGGCGCAGTAGCTGATTTAAAATGTTTTTTTCATAAATTTTGCTTAACGCGGGTAAAATTGAAATCGGCCTAAAGTTGCCTGCAATACACTCATTAAATATACTGGCCAAATAGGGTGCAATATCGTCAATAATACAGTCTATAACCTTTACAGAGATACCCCACAAGTCACCTGTCTTTTTTGAATTTAATGACTTGAAGGTTCTAACTATATCATGAGGTGTAATATAACTAAAAGTAAATGTGGCTTCACATTGGCTAACACTACTTCGTAAAATATTTTCGGAGTTGATGGTAGAGGAGTCTTAAGTCGCTAGTGGTCTTTATTGGAATATTAGAAAAGAAGGTATTAAATTCTCTAGCTACATCCGAATCTTTCTCATAAACTTGATTCTCATTAACGATTTTGTATCGAGTATCACGCTGTTTATTTTTTCCAGTCTCACTATTAATAATATTCCACGTAGCTTTAATTACACTATTACTGTTCTTAGTTTTATTACTAAAATACATTGATTTTGCCGCATGACAGACTTTCTTAAACAATTTGGAATAATTTTTAACAAATGTAATAAAATTTTCATCATAATTTTTTATTTCATACAGCTCATACAACTTAGCTCTACTCTTGTGAATGCCGGGGGTAGCTCACTCATTGAAATTAGCCGTTTCTTTTATTACGAAAGTTTTGGTTTTAAAACTAGAATTAAATTCATATTTACTGATATCAAACAGAGCTCCGTACATTAAATGGGGATTGTCATTATCTAATATCTCATAGTCTGGTTTTGCAATTATATCCGTTTGATTTTATGCTGTCTATCAGGAAACCGTGCCAGTTGACCACAGTGATCGGAAGGAAGGCCATTGGTAATCAGAGTCGCCGTGGCGGCACAATTACTAAAAATATTATCTAAACAGGTTGACGAGGTTGCTGTAATTCTTGTTGGTTCTAGAAATAAATTAAACGAGTTGAATGATTTAAATAAGTTAAGCAACCTTATAAACTCTTTTGAAAAAAAAGCGGGCACCTATGCGAAATCTTAGTTTTAAGGACTTTACGTGTATTTCAAAGGATTTTAATGTATATATAGTATATCACTAGCATCCAAAGGGTTAGCCAAGCATGCGTGAGAGTGTATTCTACATTAAAATTTCATACAATTGCTAAGAAATTGGTTAAACCTTGTTTTGGACTAATTGCTGGCAGAAAGTTCGTCGGTGTTTTGAAAAGTTTTTTAAGTGATTTTCAGAAAAAATATAATGCAGTTTTAATTAATGATTAATGTACCTTTTTGTTAGATGAAAACATTTTTGAAAAACTATGCGTATTTGAAAAAAAATCACCTACTCTAAACGGATAGCCCACTGATGATTGATGGCAATGTCAAGTGTTTCGGTATTTTAGTGTAAAGCATTCTATTGTTTAGATATTGTACCCACGTGTTTTAAAATATCGCTTTTTCTTAAATAAACACTATTTAGAGGAGTATTAGTACTTTGGGCTGCGACAAAACCAATTTAAAGTAAGCAGGGCCGATCACAACTCGTCTCCTATCAGATTTTGACATTTTAAAAGTCTTGAAACTTTACGAAATACTGAAAATAGCGCGATGACTGTGAGCACGAGGTCTTAAGGTCTCGTAATCACTCATTTTTAAACAACGTCGTCTCTTGGGGAACTCCGTAGACCTCTGAAGATCTATGAGTCTGAGCGTTCAAATAGCGTATTCATCCCACGGACATTTTATTAAATAAACTTGCCTGCACAGAGATTTTCTAGCATCTACAGCACTTTCCTGCTTAAATCATAACAATAATTACTAAGATTCGTTCGCTCGACTCGTTCGTGTGTGCATTACTACTTACGCTCTCCGTCTTTAAAATTCATAGAAGAAGTCTATAGTGTACTTATATGGACAAAAGTTACATAAGTTTAAAGCTCGATCAAAGTTCTGTGCTCTGTGATATTGTTCAATTAAATCGAAAGCGGATTACGAAGATATCGCTGTTTTTAGTGATACCGAAATCTAATAAACAGTGATCAGCTGCTTGTGACAGGTGAGTCATCGCGCGCGCCGTCCAGTCTACCGGTCACACTATCGCTGTCGCCGCCGCTTCCATACGTACGGCCTATTGCTGCGCTGCTTGCTCACATATCACGCACCGCCACTCACTCGGCGCATGTACTCGCCGTGCCGCTTGCTAGCTGAGTCACTGCCTTTGTTCACGAACGCTAACGTTGTTTTGCGATAATTCAAAATGAATATGATTTGTGATGTTTGTAGTGAAGATATATCTTCGAACAGATCAATTAAATGTAAACGGTGTGAGAAAACTATCACCCGGTCTGCGTATATGTAACACCAGACTCCGCTAAATCAAATGAAAACTGGGTTTGTCCTTCTTGTTGGGCTAAAACACCACTCCATAACACCAACACACCTGTCTGCCCATCTTTTACACCAGCAGCGATTGACGTTACGCATGTAAATACCCAATCTCGCGCTTACAAACGCATGGCGAGTGATTCACCAGGCCGTGATAACCTGGAAGACTCACTCTCAATTGCCTTAGAGATACGTTGTCTTCGGAACGAAGTTAATGCGTTAAGGACTGAGGTCCGTGAGTTCCGCGAGGAGTTGATGGGCAGAGTCGACGCACTGGAAGTCCGAGTTACTACGGTGGAGGAAAAAATCGAGCAAACGGTCTCTCCTCGTCTTGCAGAGTTAGAAACGACTGTTGGTGAACTTAAGCTGCAGCTCAATGAGCGTGAGCAGGAGTCGCTACTCAATGACGTGCAAGTTTCCGGTGTGCCGGAGACTAAGGGGGAGAACACAACCCAGCTACTGAACGTCCTGGCCATTAAATTAGGCGTGTCGCTTGATGAGCGTGACGTGGTATTTGTAAGGCGCGTGGGTAATGTGCTGCGAGACCGCGTCGAGGGAGAGGATGCTTCTCGCCATCGCATTATTGTTGCCAGGTTGGCAAGGCGCACTACTCGTGACAGTATCCTGAACGCCGCGCGTGTTCGTCGGAATCTATGCACTGCTGACATTGAGTTGCCCGGGGCATCACAACGGATCTATGTGAACGAGCGCCTGACAAAATCTAACAGGCAATTGTTCTACATGACACGTCAGGCTGCGACTCGTTGCGGATGGAAATATTCGTGGACAAGAGATGGGCGTATACTTGCTCGCAAGGAAGAGGGCAAATCGGTGGTGCAAGTTAGAATGCAATCCGACATTGAACGTTTTTTCCCCGTCAAATAAGTTGGCTATCATCTTCTAACATAATTACCGGAATTTATAGTTATGTGGTACTTCTCGAATATTGTCAGTGTATTAGAATTATAACTTTGTTTAAATGCTTTGCAATATGTTTCGTGAATTTTGCTACTTTTAGGTTTTAAATGATATTTTTATGATATTGTATGTGCACAAAATAACTTATTTTTGTATTTGCCTAGTGTGTACACGCATATTTGCTTATAGGTACTGTTGCATTATTATGTTTGCTGTTGCTGTCTGTTCTAACTATTGTGTATTTCCATTACTGTATGTAGCCCACGGTGTTGATCGCTTTCTTTGTTCTGATTTAATTTATAATATATTTATGTTAGGAGTTACACGTCACAAAATCTGTATATATTTATATAACACATTTACAGTCTTAAGGGCAAAAATAAAATGACAATAAAATTACTCAAAGTTGGGCTTTGGAATGCTGGCTCCTTGGGAACTAAACACGATGAGCTTACGGTGGCTGTGCTACAGCGCGATGTAGACATCATGGCCATTAATGAGACCTGGTTGCGGGTCGGTGAAGAGGGGCGTGCACCCGTGATTCCTGGATATAGACTACGCCATATACCACGACCATTGTCGGTAAGGGGGGGCAGGGGTGGAGGCGTTGGTTTCTATATCAAACGCGGTCTCACTGTGCGTAGACATACGCATCCTACTGATCCATTATATGCCTCTGTGGAACAAATGTGGCTCACGCTCAGCGTTTGTGGGGCTAAACTCGCAATAGGCACAGCATACCGCCCGCCTTGGCAGGATGTTGATTTATTTTGGATGCCATATCTTGCTCATTAAATAGTGTAACTCAGTGTGACTTTATAATATTGATGGGCGATTTTAATATTAACTTGACAAATGACTCTGACCCAAAAACAGGCAAGTTACAGTCCTTTCTAGATTGTATGAACCTAAAACAATTAGTGACTACACCGACACATACCACGGTACATGGAGACACACTGATTGATGTTATTTGCACAAATGTTAAGGCCCGCTCTGTGGCTGTGGAAGCTATACCTGATTTGGGTGCGCACGCACTCGTGACGTGTGAGATGAATTTCAAAAGACCAAAAATACTTCCTAAGACAATCTGTTATAGACCTTTAAATCAAGTTTCAAAGGAAGAAATTGAACAAGACTTGAATCTTTTCAACTGGCAGGCTATAACTGAATTACGTGACGTTAATGAAATGGTTAATACGTTTAATTCATTTCTAGTTGCGTTATTTGATGTTCACGCACCAAAGAAAACATGTACTATAAGAGAGCGTTCTTATCCTTGGATAACTGACACCATTAAATTAATGATTCGCTTGAGGAACGAGGCTAATGACGAATACCGGGAATATAAAACTGAAGGCAAGAAAGCTTGCTACAGTGAGCTTAAGTCTCTGGTTAATGTGTCATTATATCGGGAGAAATCTGCTTATTTCACGCACAATATCAACCATCAGGCACGGGACCCCAAATTGCTATGGAAAAACTTAAAGAATACTTTGCTTCCACCTAAAATGACATTGAATTACCGTTGCATCTTAATAATCCAGATGCTATATGTGACCACTTTTTAAATGTGCCAGGTAATGATGAAGTCAGTCTTTCTGAACTGACCTATTTCGAATTTTCGCGACACAACTCCTCAAGTTTTACTTTAAAACCTACAACGCAGTCAAATATCGCGAGAATTCTGAATAGTGTTAAGTCTAACGCAGAGGGATGTGATAATATTAATATAAACATGGTAATTTTGACATTGCCTGCAACATTAGAATGTATAACATCTATAATTAATAGATCTATTGAAATAGCAACTTTTCCCGAGGTGTGGAAATTGGCAAAATTCGTCCACTACCTAAAATACCTAATGCCGCAGATATTAAGGATCTACGACCGATTAGCATTTTGCCTGTGCTCTCCAAGGTTATGGAAAAGTGGTTTCTTCGCAACTGGTTGATTACCTAGAGAAAATAATATCCTGCCCGATATGCAATCCGGATTTAGGAAAGCCCGTAGCACTACCACTGCGCTTCTGGATGTAACAGATAATATTCTATCAGCACAAGACAACGGGATGTGCACACTGTTGGTTTTGTTGGACTTTTCCCGTGCTTTTGACTGTATTAATATTCCTCTTTTACTATCTAAAATGACTTTTTATGGCTTTGACGTGGACACAGTAAAATGGTTCGATAGCTACCTTAACAGACGCACTCAGTTCGTAGAAATACGACATACAGACGGTTCCATAGATGTTTCTTCTTATCGTTCGGTTAGTAGAGGCGTGCCGCAAGGTTCCGTACTCGGACCTATATTATTTAATTTGTATTGCGCTGACATAACGACGAATATAAAAAAATGTAGTTACCACATTTACGCGGATGATACTCAAATTTACATCTCCTTTAAACCCCATGAGTACGAAAGAGCACTGAAAGACCTGCATGATGACCTGGAGCGAATTGTAAATTGGTCCAAGCGCAATTCCTTGGTCTTAAACCCACAAAAAACTAAGTACATGCTTTTTGGTACTAATACCCAGCTAAGCGCAATTAACGCCGCCACTTTCTGCATAAGAGTAATGGGAGAACCTATAGATCGTGTTTATGAGGCACGTAATCTGGGTCTGATTATGGACGCGGACCTTCGTTTTGAGAAACATGTCACTGAGGCAATCCAAAATTGTTTCTACAGGCTAAAAGTGATTTACAAAGCGCGTCCCTATCTGTCTGAAGATTTGCGTATGTTACTTGTTGAGTCTTTGATTTTATCTAAGCTCAATTATGTTGATTCTGTGTATGGCCCGCGCTTACTATCCAAAACGGAACGTATGATACAGAGACTTCAAAATGCATGTGCGCGATTTTGTTTCAACATACCATTTAGAAGTCACGTTACTCCATTTTTAATAAACGCAACTTGTTAAAATGAATGCACGACGAAAACTGCACTTAGCCAGCTTAATGTTTAGTGTCATACATTCACGCACACCCCTATATCTGTATGATAAGCTTGAATGGACATATGGTTACACTGGCAGAGTACGAAGGAATTGTGTTCCACAACTTTCTATCCCGAGACACAGGACCGCAGCATTCAGGGGGAGTTTTCGCTATGCAGCAACAAAGTGTTGGAATAATATTCCACCCCCCATTAAAAAAGCAAAAAGCAGTGTGACTTTTAAGGTGAAATTAAAGAATTTCTACTACTGCATCAAAACGATATGAAAATGTCTGTATAACCTCTTCTCCCATATAACCTTTACAGGCTTCGTATGGCTGCTGTTTGTTGTGGCTTATATTGTCTTATTTTTGTCCTTTCTGCACGTGTAAAACTATAAAACACTAGGTACACTCACACTCACTGACACACACACTAATCATTATATAATAATATCTATGATATGTATTTACTAACTATTATTAATCTTGGAATAAGGAGTGAATTTTAAGACGGTATCGGTAGCAGTAGATTTTAATAATTTCGAGCGTACGACACTCGTGGGTTGCAGCTGAAAACCAGCGTCGGGTGGCCAGTACTGTTGTACAGTGTGGTCACTTGACAATATGCTGAGCTGTGACCTTGTTGGCACAATTTTTATTATTATATTTTTAAATGTTGAGCCTATTTTATTATTATTTTTTATTTATTTTTTATCTGAATTGTTTTCGGTGATACTTTTATTTTACTGTTAATTTATGTTATATACTGTGTATGTATTGTGCCAATAAAAATATTTTTCTTTCTTTCTTTCTTTCTAATTGGCTATCTGCTCATTTCTTAAGAAACATACGTTGGGCCAATAATTTAGAATTCCTGACTCCCTTTCAGCTAAATCCTCGTTTAGTAACCCGACACCTCTTGAGTTATCGAGAGCTTCAATGCGGCAATAATTTGAGTTTTTAGATAGCTTTATTAACCCTCCTCATCATTTTTCATGTGGTTAATTTTAACATTTATCACAAAATTTCGTATTTTATAAATGTCAAAGTCCGATAGGAGACGAGTTGTGATCGGCACTGCTTACTTTAAATTGGTTTTGTCGCATCCCAAGGTACTGAGACTCCTTTAAATAGTGTTTATTTAAGAAAAAACGATATTTTAAAACACGTGGGTACAATATCTTAAGAATAGAACGCTTTACACTAAAATACCGAAACTCTTAACATTGCCATCAATCATCAGTATAGCCCATTTAGAGTGGGTGATATTTTTTTCAAATAAGCATAGTTTTTCAAAAATGTTTTCATCTAACAAAAGGGTACATTAATCATTAATTAAAACTGCATTATCATTTTTCTGAAAATCTCTTCAATAACTTTTCCAAACACCGACGAACTTTCTGCCAGCAATTAGTCCAAATCAAGGTTTGACCAATTTCTTAGCAATTGTACAAAATTCAAATTTAGAATACACTCTCACGCATGCTTGGCTCACCCCTTTGATGCTAGAAACATACTATAATCATTTAAACCCTTTGAAATACACGTAAAGTCCTTAAAACTAAGATTTCACGTAGGTGCCCGCTTTTTTTGCAAAAGAGTGTAGTTAAGGGAGATGAATCTAAAATATTAACATTGAAATCACCGCAAACTAAAAGTGATTTACTACTTGAATTTAGTTTAGAAAGGGAATTTTCCATTACCGATTCAAAGGTGTTAAAATCCCCTGAAGGAGGCCTGTACACACAAATTATAACAAACCGCTCCAGTTCAACACATGACAGTTATATGTTGCGCTCCACTGATAATTTAACTATATCCGAACGTTCTTTACACTTTATATTCATCATCATCATCATCATCATCAGCCTATCGCAGTCCACTGCTGGACATAGGCCTCTCCAAGTGCACGCTACTGAGATCTATTTACACTTTATATTATTAGACACAATTATAAGAGAGCCACCATGGATGGCTTCCTTTCTAACAAACGCACTTTGTACTGTGTAATTACTAGTATTAAGGAATATTATTTCAGAATTTCTGTGCCAGTGCTCAGTTATGCAAATTACTTGTACCATATAATGCTCAATGAATAAACTTAGTTCTAGATCCTTGCCGGAAAGGCCCTGAATGTTTTGATGTATAACATTCAGTTGATGTGGCCCACCCTTTGTCGCACCATGTAGTTTAAACTATCAGGTGTATCAATACTTGTATTAGTAGAACTACTAATGTTACTAAAATAAGAGATTACCGTAGTAGAACCCGGGTCAATTTGTATATGTCGGAGGCGAACATCAAGGATGGCACTATCGTCCGACATCAGTTAGGGTAATCAAGCAAAGAGATACCTCAAAGAAACTCAAAATTCAAACGAACTCAAAAGTCAAACGTTTATTCAAATTAGTCAGAACAAAAGACAGCCCCCAAAACGCCCGCCCTTCGCCACTTCCTATGTGTTTTGGCTTGGGGAGAAGAAGTGGCGGAACAAACTCCCCAGCAACACATGTCTGTCTGTTAGGTTAGAAGAACCTTTACACTTTAATTTCAAAAGACACTTTACACACTTTACAATATGGATCTACAACAGTACTACAACACTAGGCAATAACACTAGGTACACTACACGTAACGAAAGGCAGTATCGAGATGTGCGCAGCACGACGACTCGACCAAGACTGAGCTTCGCGGACGCCACGCCGACCACCACTACTCTGCCAAGCGCGCCAAAATGTTGTTTCACCGGAAACGCCACCAGAGGGCGCGCTTGCGTGACGTTTAGTGTCCGTACTATTGACAGTCTCCGACACGGCCATCCTGCGTAGACCCACGTCCTCGTGGGTTAATCTGCAACAACACAAACACAGCACAGTATGCACAGTACAACCTCGGCCACTCCTGACCACTATGTTGCACACTGAACAAAAGTCACACAGATCCATCTGAACCACAGAACCACATAGGGTCATAATTACGCCACACAGGCTTATTAATATCGCTCACACTTGAATGCCACACAGGCTACCAACTACCACACAGGCTAGCAACTGCCACACAGGCTATCAACTGCCACACAGGCTCCTAACTGCCACACAGGCTCCTAACTGCCACACAGGCTCCTAGCTGCCACACAGGCTCCTAGCTGCCACACAGGCTCCTAGCTGCCACACAGGCTCCTAGCTGCCACACAGGCTCCTAGCTGCCACACAGGCTCCTAGCTGCCACACAGGCTCCTAGCTGCCACACAGGCTCCTAGCTGCCACACAGGCTCCTAGCTGCCACACAGGCTCCTAGCTGCCACACAGGCTCCTAGCTGCCACACAGGCTCCTAGCTGCCACACAGGCTCCTAGCTGCCACACAGGCCAGTTATTGTCAAGTTTGTCTGATCAATCTAAACATTTTCAATGCAATAGAATGCTTTCACCTTGTGCGATGACATGCGATGTCCTGGCCTGCCGCAACTCATACGGCCTCCACGACGAATCTGGGGGAGGATGACGCTCCAAACAGCAACTGCAGCGCAGCTCGCCCGCCGCTTGACTAGTAGACCTCGTCCTGTTCTTCAGGCTCGGTTCACCTTAGATGTTATCTGTTAAGTCAGAAATGAAAAGTGCTTAGGCATCAAATATTGACAACATATGGGTCAGCAACAAACCTTCTCGTTTCGTAAGATAGTAAGACCTACACACATGTTACAGATTTAAAGAATAGCAATCACTATTCAAATGAAGAAACTAGATCCCTACCTTAAAAGCTAAGCACGTAATCAAAGAAAGATCGAATTGCTAATCAGACTCAACTTGTAAATTACTAAATCGCTAGGCTTCACATGACCGTTGTCCCTTAGCCGACCTCTCAGCCCATCCTGGCCTCCTAGGGACCACAACCACAACCACAGTGACATGACACCAACTGTACCACAGATGTATACGGGTCTCTTCCTGGTCACCCCGATGCCGTCACATAGGCCAACGAGTCTCTTCCAGGTCACCCCGATACCCATCATAGTTACAGCTTAACACAATAAAAACAGTACCGCAGACTTTACACAGGTCTCTTCTTGGTCACCCCGATGCCATCACACAGGCCAACGGGTCTTTTCCAAGTCACCCTGGTCTCTATCATTGGTACAACTTAGCGCAACGAAATTACAGAGTAGGTGAACGTAACACTTTACCAAAAATCTATCGTCTGATGCACAATTCAATCAAATGACGCAAAAACTGAAATATTCTAACTTTAGGATATTGATGAGATCAGATAACTAATAATTTTCAACTCTGGGATCAAACCTGTGAACCTAGGTTTCTGATTATCTACGATTCCACCAATTAATAAGCGCAGTGCTAGCGCAATCAACGAGACTGAAACTGTCTCTCAAGTTTATAAATGTCGTAAGACAAATAACCTTAAAATAAAGCAAAAATGGATCGGTCTCACCGGGTTTCCACTCATAGCGCATAACGTTGCGCACATCGCTATGGTGCGCAGTTCAGCAAGGCTTTTGCGGACGTGAAGCCAGCCACGGAGATGCACGAGCACCCACACTCCGACCTCACCATGACACGTTAGGCTCCTGGCAGGCAGCCGAGATGCTCCGCAGTAATTTTGTCGCCATATTGCACAATAATCACCGTCATTGTTGAAACATGAAAATGAGAAGATAAATCGGTTAATTTTCCAGCGTACCTTCAATAACTAGTTTGACATGTCATAATGGAAATCGATACCATTACCATAACCGTGGTTACCATACTTGTACCTTCGCTGAAATTCTTCATTAATTTTCTACTATAACCTCCATATCAAAATTTTGATGTTTCCTTATTTTGTTTTCTACCTACTGAAAAACATGGTATTCAGCATGTGCCTATCGTACACTCAGAAATCCAAAAAGTTTGTCTTCACGTGGCGAATTCTCTCGAAACTAATCCACCATCGGCCGCCACACATCACTCCAAACGAGCACATAACTTTTTCACTTTTTGAACAAGGGCATGGCAATCCTTAACACATGTGGGCATTCGGATTACATCCCACTTCTGATGTCGGAGGCGAACATCAAGGATGGCACTATCGTCCGACATCAGTTAGGGTAATCAAGCAAAGAGATAACTCAAAGAAACTCAAAATTCAAACGAACTCAAAAGTCAAACGTTTATTCAAATTAGTCAGAACAAAAGACAGCCCCCAAAACGCCCGCCCTTCGCCACTTCCTATGTGTTTTGGCTTGGGGAGAAGAAGTGGCGGAACAAACTCCCCAGCAACACATGTCTGTCTGTTAGGTTAGAAGAACCTTTACACTTTAATTTCAAAAGACACTTTACACACTTTACAATATGGATCTACAACAGTACTACAACACTAGGCAATAACACTAGGTACACTACACGTAACGAAAGGCAGTATCGAGATGTGCGCAGCACGACGACTCGACCAAGACTGAGCTTCGCGGACGCCACGCCGACCACCACTACTCTGCCAAGCGCGCCAAAATGTTGTTTCACCGGAAACGCCACCAGAGGGCGCGCTTGCGTGACGTTTAGTGTCCGTACTATTGACAGTCTCCGACATATATTATTTGCTATCAATATAGCAATTTGTCTTTTATAATAAAAACTTAGATACATTGTATCATTTGTCATTACAAAATTATTTGTATCAAAGTACATTATACTATTATTGTAATGCCTAGTTGTATTGTACATTAATAGATTTAAATTAAATATGTACTGATTTTGTTCTTCAGTAAAATTTTTAGAATATGGTAAGGCACAGATGATAAACTTGCAATTTGTTTCATTATTTAATTTTATCATTAATTCAACACAATCTATTATATTTTGTTTTTTGACTGCTAGACTATCTCCAAATAGCATAATGGCAGTTGAAGTGGTATTAAGATTAGTCAATTTAATTCTTTCTAACGGGTGATTTTTAAGAGGTATAGGATTTGATTTTCAAAAAAAACACAAAAAAATTGAAAATTTTGATGAAATCTTTATTGGAATCGATAGAACGATCAATATAATTTAATGTTTGAAGATGATTTCATGCAAATGCTGGCCGCGGCTCCGGTTTAGATGGCCCATTCGCAAGGCCCAATTTCGGCCGGTATATTACGAATTAATGTTTCAATATTGGCTCCCAGTGCGTCAATCGTTGCTGGTTTATCCCTGTAGACATGAGCCTTAACATGGCTCCACAAGAAATAGTCCAAAGGCGTTAGATCACACGATCTAGGCGGCCAACTGACGGGCCCAAAACGTGAGATAAACTGTTCACCGAAGGCGGCTCTCAGTTGGGCCATTGTTTCGCGTGCCGTGTGGCATGTGGCACCGTCTTGTTGAACATGTCCAATTCTTCCATTTTGGACAAAAAAAAAACATAAATTGGAAGAAGTGCGCGATGCACTCTCTTAACCGAGCATGCATTTTGATAGTAATCTTCAATAATTTGCAAGCATTATTCGTTCGTAAGTCGATTCATGGTTAAATTATAGACCAAACGGAACAAGTTTGACAATGACACAAGACACGATTCACGCGTGATCTATCAAAAACAGTGTTGCCAAAAAGAAAATCACCCGTTATAATCTCATTGTAGCTGGCACCGGGTGAACAATTGTTTATTATATCACTTTTACAGTATTGAGAGACTAATTTACCAAAACCTAGACCAAATCTAACAGAAAATATTTGTGATGAGTTTTGATTTCCTGAACTATGTTTATGTGAAATGCTCGATGGTGGAATATTGCACTGAACAGCGACACGAGGTGGTATTGTGTCACTGATCACAGCTGACTGCATAGTACTAGGCGGTGTTAACTGTAGGTTAGCTTGTACTGTTGGTCGAGAAGAAGTACAGTTGTTATATTTGTTTTTAAGAGAATCAAGACGGTCCATATTTTCACTATCTAACTGGAGCAGCTCATCGGTAGCCAGAATATGTGCCTTAATTTGATATTTGGCTGCCTCATAATTGTGTGTAATTTTTGTTAACTCACGCTGCAGATTAAGCATCTCCTGTTGCAGACCCTGTGTATCTTGATCATACATTACCCTTTGTAAAAGTTGATTAGTGCACAACTGTTGTTTTAAATTAACCCTACTTTTAAGTAAATTATTTAATCTATATGTAGATTTTTGTTTATGACACACTCTCTTAATTTTTTGAATCAATTTGTTTATTCTAATGTATTTTTTAATTTTTTTGTGACTCATATTTAGTAAATTTGATGCAACAAGCTCATTAAAAAGGGAATGAGTGTCGTCACTTTCTTGTTGTTTTTGAATTTTCTTGAAGCATGTCAACGACTTGTGAGCATCATTTAAGCTTGTCTCCAGTTAAGTAATGCGACTCGAAGCCCTCTCATGAGAATCACTACATTCACTAAAAGAACCTACAAAAACCTGTAACCTATCCCGCTGATCCAGAATATCCATATATTGAATGTGTAACTCGGCAAGTTGAGACTTCAATCCTGAGTTTTTATTAAGTTCTGTATTTCTTCCTCGCTCTCATCACGTTCCCTCAACAGTTGACCACAGAGCTCCTTAGATGTTTTCAGCTCTTCCAGGGTGTCCTTCAGTTTTACCTCCATGTCTTTGACAGTAGCCTTTCGTGTCTTAATGGACATGGTGTCAGGTATTTACTGAAAGCGTGAAGTAACCAAGATGAGAAAGACAGAAAAGAATAGCAGGTTAAGTTCACTAGATGACTGATAGTTTCAAGTATGCTTTCCGTAGCTTTAAGATTACACAGCAAAGAAGAGCATAAGATTGATAAAGAATTATGCACGAAATTGAAATGAAGAGATATGAAAAGATATATTTATTCTGTACACGTGATGCTTATTAAATGTGTAATTTAACAAAATTAACCGTTAAAGGAACATGTAATTTATCCGAGAATATATTGATTTAATTATTTTAAAAGCAATCAGGAGAGATTTATCTTTGGTTTTTACTCGCTTTTTATTTTTATTGCAATGTTAGGGTTGGTTACAATGTTGACTTTGTTTTTGACGTAAATCTGATATGTAATGTAAATAATACAATCTGCAGTTGTGGAACTAATGCAGTAAAGTGTGACACAAATACTTATAATAGAAAGATACTTCCCGTTAAAATCCAATTAATTTGAATTGAGCGGTTGACAGCTGACCGTCTCCGTGTGATGTAGATTTTTATCAGTTATCCTTCTACAATGACGCCACAAACATGTGTACACTATATTTATGACCACTGCTACTATATTAAATACTTTTAAGGGCTATTTGACTATTTTTCTATTTTATTTCAATTTTAAATTACCCAGCTGTTTTTTGACAAGTCACCCGGCCAGTGTTCCGGCGAGAATGAGCAATCAATATACTATGGAATTCTGTCTAATCTAGTTGCACGATTAAATCAGAAAAACAACATAATATCTTTGATTATATATATGTCTAGATGTAGCGTCGAGTGCGCGCAAGCGTGGAAAAAAATGTCAATGTACTGCTCATCGACATTAGCTTTCCTGTCAATCAGAACAGATCGTGCCGCTTAACTGTCAAAACGTATTACGCGCGCTAACTAAAATACAAATAACAGAGGTAAAATGACGACATGTGCAATTAAAGTCTGCCGGAATTATAAAGGAAGGCTAAAAAGTGCCAATAACATCACCTATCATCGGTAACTGACCCAGAATATAAATATTTGTTTTTTGTAATTATGTTTACTAAATCACGCCATATTGTATCAGTGTTGCCAGTTTCGGTTTTTCATTTTCCCAACTTCACGTGTTTATGTTATGTATAAAGGATATTTTTTAAGCATTGCGCAAAACAATAATAGGTGACACTAATCAATAGTATCAAATCATAGATTTAATTTCCATTTTTATTGCTCGGATAGACATTTTCTGATTCTCCAAAATATAATCTACTGTTAGGTATTTGATTAGTAAATGATGTTCATCAACGTAACATCATTTTTTTAGAATTCCAAGTAATCCTATCATTAAGAGTCAGTGGATAGACCGCATTAAAAAAAGCCGCGGAGATGCGATGTGGACACCAACAAAAAATACCGTAGTGTGTTCCGATCACTTCCGCAGCAAGGACATAATGAGTACTGTCGACAAGATAGGGCGCCGAAGACTTAAAAAAGGAGCAGTGCCAAGCAAGGTTCAATTTTATATAAAGTTTTAGTATCATTTGTGCTTTCTTTTAGTTATTGTTTCTTTTTAAATTTTATTTTCCTTATTTACAGAAATTATTTTTATCGTCAGTTCAGTCTGACGAAAGTGAGAATTCTAATGACATTGAGGTAGCAGAGGTAATTCTAATTATTTGATAAACCCTTTTATGACGTATATTTAGTTTTTTTTATAGTTCAAAAAGATGCTATCAGTACCTACAGACAGTTCGTTTCAGTTTTTGAGTTGAAGCAGAAATTGTGGAATTCATAAAAAATATGTTGGTACATTAATGGTTATATTTTCAGAAATCTAATTCTAATGAGGCTGGAACTTCCAGTAAATACTGTATGTATACAGAACCTTCTGATAATGAGTTAAATATCAATGATATGGACCAAATACCCAACAATAATCAACTCGACGCAACAATCAATGATAAAATAGACGAGGTGCAAAATAAAACTCCATTAAATGAATCTTTTTCTGATCTTGATTCTATTTTTGATTCTCCAAAGAAAGCTAAGTTAAGACGTGATTTACGGAGGAAAATAGAGCTGGAAAGGAAGCATCGCTTAAAAATTAAATCTCTAAGGCAAAACAACCAACGGCTGAAAAAGAAAATTGCATCTTTTAAGCAAATGATTGAAATACTAAAAAAAGAACGATATATTGATAACGATATACACAATAGCTTAAGAAATAACGTATTTGCTGCAGACTTGTACTCGAATATGAAAAAAAAACTGACAGGAGGTGCCAAAAGGACTGTAACAAAATATGCTCCTGAATTTAGGAAGTTTTGTTTGACATTACATTTTTACTCGCCAAAAGCTTATAATTATGTTAGAACAAAGTTTAATAATTGCCTTCCTCATTCAAAAACCATTTCAAAATGGTATTCCAGTATTGGCGGTTCACCTGGATTAACAGAGGACGCATTTAAAATATTGAAGGCTAAAAGAGCTCAGTCGGGTAAAAATATAATCTGTGCATTAATAGCTGACGAGATGGCCATAAGACAACAAAAGTGCTTTAATAGAACGACTTTGCAAGATGAAGGAATTGTAGATATGGGGAGTGGGCCTAATGAAAATATGAATATTAAAGCTTCGGAGGCATATTTTTTTATTTTAGTATCATTGAACGAACCTTGGAAGCTACCAATAGCTTATTTTTTAGTACATGGAATGACTGGGGAACAAAAGGCCAATATAATTAAAACCATATTGTACAAATGTCACGAAGTAGGTGTTGACGTCATGTCATTAACGTTTGACGGTCACAGTTCAAATTTGTCGGCCATGCAGATTTTGGGTTGTAAATATGATAACCCAAGAGAACTCAAATCGGCATTTAAGCATCCATGTGCTGATTATGAGGTAGCAGTGTTTCTGGATATTTGCCATATGATTAAATTAATACGGAATCATTGGGAATCCAAAGAAAGTTTTTTATTCGAAGATCATAAAATTGATTGGTCATATGTAAAAAAACTAGAACTATTGCAAGAACAAACGGGTATTCATCTTGCTAACCGACTTTCCAAAAAGCACCTGGAATTCCGGAACTCCATCATGAATGTAAAATTGGCCACCCAGCTCTTGAGCAGTAGTGTTTCAAAAGCAATTGAGTTTTGTCGACGAGAACTACATATACCAGAATTTTCAGAAAGCGAAGCCACTGAAAAGTTTATTATGCTTTTAAATAACATATTTGACATTTTCAATTCTAGAAATTTAAAGACCCATGGCTGCAAACATCCCATCTTTTCTGGAAATAAAGACGAAATATTTGCTGTGCTTGAAGAAGCAAAAGAACTCATTTTAAATTTAAGTATTAAAATTTCTAGAAAAAGAACTTATAAGGAGCAACAAACATCGAAGAAAATAATTTTAAAAAGCTATGTACCTGTTCTCAAATCGCAATCATTTACGGGATTTCTTGGCGTGCTTATTTGCATTAATAGTTTGAAAACTCTGTATAAAAATTTGGTAGAACAAAATCACCTTAAGTATTTAAGTACATACCGTATTAGTCAAGACCACATTGAATTATTATTTGGATCGATACGCATGCACGGTGGCTATAACGATAATCCAAATGCCCGACAGCTCAAAGGTATATATAAGAAGCTACTTTGCCACATGGAGCTTAAATCGGTCCAATCGGGAAACTGTGTACCCCTTGAAAATATAAGTGTTCTTATGTGCTCTTCATCCCTTAAAGCCATAAATGAGACTGTACCTTTTTCACGCAGAGATGATGAGGATGAAATAGAAATTGACGAAGAACACTTATCTTTGGACGAAACTGAGGGTTCACCACTAATATTAGATAGTTCACAATTAAGTGAATTTACAAACCAAATAGTTGGCTATATAGCAGGTTGTGTTGTGCGAATATTACGCAAAAAGCTAAAATGCAATGCTTGCAGAGAATCTTTAGTAACAAGCGAACTATTACAGTTCCACAAATTCGTGTTTATCAAAGATAAAGGTGGACTAGTGTACGCTTCGCAAGATGTTTATGATATATGCAAAAGAACTGAGACAGTTATTCGGAAGTTCATTAAACAAGATTTTCAAATGACAAGTTCAAATTATACCAAAATAGTTTCTATTGTTATGAAAAAATTTGTGGGTGGCATTAATTACTTTGCAACAGAAACGGCTCATGACTGTGGTGTTCTACATCAGGTTAATTTAATGAGACTAGTCGTGGAAAAATATTTTACTATAAGGTACTACCACAAAATTAAATTAGAAAACGTAAAAAGTAACGTAGCTTCTAAGCGAAAACTTTTCAAAAAACAAATACAAAGAGATGGTCATTGACCTGGTTTTAGTATTGTTTTATCACCCAAGTCCTTGCAAACGTGTTTATTTATTATTAAAATTATTTGTTTTACTTTGTTTTATTATTGACTTTGACCTTGTAATCTTTCATTTAAATTTTAGAAATTATTTGGCCTAAATTATTAAATATTTTGATACTTATTCAATTAACTAAGTTGTTTACAGACAGTTGAATAGACTACAACATACTACCGCCTAACTCTAATTTAATTAGTGATTTTGATTTATTTAAAAAGGTAACAACTAGATAATGTGACACTAAAACCGAATAACACTATGTATACAAACTTATTTAATTAGTCTATTTTTATTTTTCTTTATTTATGGGAGAATCTTAGAAGCTGGTATCATTATTTACGTCAACGCGCTGTGTAAAATGACACCTACACGCACACATGCATAACAATTTTGACTCTGCTTCTTTGTTGTGATTGTAGGATGACACTCCATCTAGACATATATATAATCAAAGCATAATATGAAATGAAATGAAATTTATCTATTTGCCAGAATATAGATACAATATGACGGTCGATACAATAAAAAATATGGTCTCACTGTATTCGACTTATAATTTAGTCATGCAAATATTTCATCATCCTCCGAGCCTTTTTTCCAAACTATGTTGGGGTCGGCTTCCAGTCTAACCGGATTCAGCTGAGTACCAGTGCTTTACAAGAAGCGACTGCCTATCTGACCTCCTCAACCCAGTTACCCGGGCAACCCGATACCCCTTGGTTAAACTGGTGTCAGACTTACTGGCTTCTGACTACCCGTAACGACTGCCAAGGATGTTCAATGACAGCCGGGACCTACAGTTTAACGTGCCATCCGAAACACAGTCGTTGGTGTCTAAGATATACTTAGAAAGTACATACAAACTTAGAAAAGTTGCATTGGTACTTGCCTGACCTGGAATCGAACCCGCGCCCTCATACTCGAGAGGTTGGTTCTTTGCCCACTAGGCCACCACGACTTTTATAGTCATGCAAATATTTATCTTAAGTTTTATTTTATTTTTATAGTCATGCAAATATTTATCTTAAGTTTTATTATCTAACTAGCTGTTGCCCGCAACTTCGTCTGCGTAGGCAATATAGAATAGTCAAAATACTACTTATCCCGTAGGTGCATTCTTTCACGTGACAGTATAATTAGGATTAGCACTTAGCAGTCGCATAGATTCATTGATCAAGGTTGTGTTGTGGATGTGACCATTTATCTAAACAAAAGAAGTAAAGTTTGTGACGTTGTGAATATCTCTGGATCTAGTCAGCCAATTTGGAAAATTATTACGTATGGTGCGTAAGTAATTTTCACAGGAAACAGTTATCTTTGAGTCTGACAAAGCTGTCATTTGTACATTTTCTGCAGCTGCTGCGACTAATCAGAAGCCAGAAAGTCTGTCAGTTTCACCATGGATATCGTCTTGTGTAGTGAGACTGGATTGAAGATAGGTAGATAGGTAGTCGCTCCAAGCAAAATATTGGTACTCAAACAGATTCGGTGACTGGAAGGCAACACCAACATAGTTGGGGAATAGCTGGATGGATGATAAAATGAGTCATCATCATCAGCAGGCGCATAGGGTAGGATAGTTTCACTACTGGGGAGAAACACTTGTATGATGGGGATTTTCTGTGCACTTACTCACTATGGTAAGGCTGACCCCACATTAGGCGTGCGCGATCCTCGGGCGTGTGAGTAGCGCGGGCGTCGCGAGCGTGCTGCGTAAACGTCGCGTTTTGTTGCCCGCTAAACGCCTTAGCAGTTAAACGTCAAGGAGAGCAGCGCGTGCGCGACGCGAGCGCGCTGCAAATGCCGCAGGGCAGCAAAACGCGACGCTCACGCAACGCGCTCGCGACGCACGCGCGTCGCCCGCGCTACTCACACGCCCGAGGATCGCGCACGCCTAATGTGGTGGCCTAAGCCGGGACTCCACCGAAATGTTTGCATTAGTTCACGAATAGGCAAAATGTACGTATCTGTGAGAGTCCACTTCATGTGTTCGTACTTGAAACCTGCAGTTTTGCCAAGATTTTCAAAATGTACGCTCGCAATTTGTCATTTCTTGGTGGAGCCAGCAAATCAAAAGAAACAGAAGTGTTGTATACTGTGCGTCACTACCGCACACCGGGAAAATTTCGCTCTTGCGGAGGACGTTTATATACCATATTTTGTGTCACACAGGACGACAGTAAGTATCCACCGAAACACTTTCAAAGGGGTAGTATTTAAACGCAAATCAAAAAATATCCTTTTTCTATGCAATAAGATTCCGAATTCCCATCAAAATTACTGATTGCACAGCAAAATATTCAACTCAAAATATCACTAAACACACTACAATTTATTTTCGCAGCGTACAGCGATTTTTCCTAAAGCAAAAGCTTTTTCATCAATGCACAGCTAACAATCTTAATGCACATTATACATGTTAACTCTTTTTCTTTTAAATATAGCTTCTATTTTTATATTATTTACAGCAGTTTTTCTGAATAAAACAGCATTTTATTAGTCACAGTCATCTTATTATTTATTAATTATCACATAATGAGATCAGCAAAAAAATATAAAATTAAATACAAAATTGTAATTTATTGAATTATTAAAGCCAGTAATTTATTTATTTTTTTGCCCAATAGGCACATTTTAAGCTTCTGTAGGTGGCGCCACGTACTTGAGTCGGATCGCAAGTCCGATCCAGCAAGCATGGCTTCTGTCAGCGCGGTTCAGTCAGCGCGTGCGCTCCCACCGTGCGGACGTGTGTTTACGAGTAGCTAAGACAGTACTTAACCTATAAAAGCGTTGTTATGGTTCAGTGTAAGTTATGTAAGCTATCGCTAGCCCGAGCTAAGGC
The DNA here is from genome assembly GCF_030705265.1 of Helicoverpa armigera. Classification (NCBI taxonomy): domain Eukaryota; kingdom Metazoa; phylum Arthropoda; class Insecta; order Lepidoptera; family Noctuidae; genus Helicoverpa; species Helicoverpa armigera. The sequence continues at coordinate 4,157,648 of NC_087127.1, read as the reverse complement.
GGACAGCACCGTTAAATGTAACGGGGTGTGTGAAGGTGTCTTCCACAAAAAGTGTGCAGTGAAAATAAAAACATTTTCTGACACTGGTCTTTGTGATGAATGCCAAGTCTCGCAGACCGACCTATCGTCGCCAATAGAAGTCGATGTGTTGAAGACAACGCCTGAAAAACTGCTAGCTGAAGTCAACAAGAAGCTCTCAATAGTTTTCATAATGCAAAAGACTCTAGAGGGAATGTCAGATGACATTAGTTTCTACGCTGAAAAGTACCAGGAGCTAATAGAAGAAAAGGAAAAAACAGACAAAAAGATCAAAGCGTTGGAACAAAAAAATGTGCATTTGGAGACCAACAACAAAGCTTTAGAAGAAAGGATAGTATATTTAGAACAGCGGGAGAAAGGAAAAAATATAGAAATATTTGGCTTAGAGGAACAGCAAAATGAGAATATAGAAAATACAGTTAAGGCAATAGCAAGTAAGCTAGGTATGGATGATGGCATGATATGTGAGACAGTGAGGGTGGGTGAAGAATTTAAAGCGGAGAACAAACACCGCGAGAAAAAACCACGACCAATTATTATTACTCTGGCCACGCGGACCACCCGCGACAAGTGGCTTGCTACACGAAAAACCCACCAGCTAACCAATGATGATATATTTGATAACGGGAATAAACAGCGGATTTACGTTAACGAGGATCTCACGAGACATACGCGTAACTTGCTATGGACGGCTAAAAATGAGCTAAAACCAACATTTAAATATATTTGGGTTCATAATGGCAGGGTTTTGATAAAAAAAGATGATCCTAACGATGCAAAGATAAGATCAATCCGCACGTTAAGCGATATTAATATATACACGGTAGTTAATAATAAGTAACGCGCATTATGTGCAACGTGTTAAAACCACTAAATATATAGATACAGATAAGAATTCGACGATCATGCATCATACATAAATTCTAACATTAAATACAATAAATACACATGCATAGACAGCTGGCAAGAAGAATTATTAAGATCGCATTATAATCTGAGTATTATTCACGTAAACATAAGATCACTCAGAAAAAACTTCAATGAGTTACTCGTTTTAATAAATGATTGCAAGAATAAGCTGGATATTATAGCATTAACAGAGATCAATATTAGAAAACAGGAACTATCATTATACAATATAGACGGATATGAAATATACATTAACACAAGGGAAACTAGAAGAGGAGGAGGAATTTTGTTATATGTAAACAACAAACTGAACTTTACAGCAAAAATAATTAAATCTGATTACTACGAGCTGGTGCATGGACAGCTTTACCAGGATGGCAGAAGAACGTGTCATATTTTAGTTGTTTATAGGCCACCATTGACAAATAAACATGGATTTATTGATGAAGTACACACACAATTGTCTGAAATTCCAGTAGGCTGTGAAGTGATTATGATCGGAGATACGAACATAGATCTACTGTGCAAAACCGGTTCCAGTGCGTTCAGTCAATTCACAAACAATATGAGCGAGATTGGGATGGAATGTGCTATACGTGACGTAACACGGGAGGAGGTGTATGGTGACAAAGTGACTAGGTCGTGCATCGATCATGTGTGGGTTCGATCTCAAAGTATGATAACAGCGTATGTATTAGCGTGTAAGTTGTCAGATCATTATATTATTGGTGTGTGCATTTCTTGTAATTCCGATTCAAACAGCTTTCCAGCAAACGGTGTGCAATCGTATAAAAATATTATATGTAATGAAAAGGTATTAGAAAAACTTAATAATGTTTCATGGGACGAACTTTTTCAATGTTCATGCCCAATAGACTTGTATAACAAACTTTGTTCTATATTCTTGAATGTGTACAATATAATGCTACAATCCAGATACCTATATGTAATAAGAGAAAAAGCAAACCTTGGATTACAAAACAATTGAGAAATATGATTAGTACCAGGGACCAAATGTTTAGACGTTGGAAAAGTAACCCAAAAGATATGAACTTGCGGAGTCAGTATACTAGATATAGAAATAGGGTTAATAAATGTATAAATAGAGCAAAAAATAAATATCGGCAAGAAGAAATAAACCAGTGTAAAAAAAATATAAGAAAAATATGGGCCCGAATAAACTCATGGATAGGGAGGGAAAAAAAGAGTGTTGATTCTGTTATATTAAAATATCTTGGAAAGACTGAAAGTATACTTAACGTATGTAATACATTCTCGACAACATTTACTAAAGAAATTTTGGATATAAAGCATGTTTGTAGTCAAAGGTTTTTAGAAAGGTCTAGCTACACTAAGAGCAGTGATGTATCGCTGCGGTTTCAAAAAGCCTCCCCGAAAGATATAGATAAGATAATAAGTACCCTAAGTGTTGATAAGTCTGAAGGAATAGATAAAATTAGAGTAAAAGAATTAAAATTGTTTAAATCTGTGTTGAGCCCGTTAATAGCATTGTTTATTAATTTGTGTGTCAAAAATGGTTTATATCCTGATCAGTTGAAAACAGCATTGATTAGACCAATATTTAAACAAGGTGTGCACAGTGATTACTCAAACTATAGGCCAATAGCAATACTGTCTGTGATAAATAAAATTGTGGAGAAGTTTATAATGAATCAGGTTAGCGGTTTCTTGGAAAAACATGATATATTGTCAAATGCACAACATGGGTTTCGACGTGGACGGAGCACGGCAACGGCTTTGGCACTAACATAATTAAGTGGGCCCATGACAATGGAATCATAATAAACATAAGCAAAACCAAGTGTATGTGTATACGGTCACCTTATCTTAAAAACTGTGAACGTCCACCGCATTGTACGTGTGCAGATATTGAGGTGGTGGGGGAATACAAATACTTGGGTTTAACTATAGATACCAGCTTCTCGTGGAAAACACACATCTCACACCTTTGTGATAAACTCAGAGTAGTGCTTGTAAAGTTCCACCACCTCAGTTTTGTACTGAATAGGGCTACTATGTTCACGGTGTACTATGCGTTGGTGGACTCATTGCTTTCCTATGGACTGGCATGCTATGGTAATACATTTAAAACATATTTAGATAAAATAAAGTTATTACAAATCAGGTTCATGAAGCTATTAGTTGATAAACACACAAAAAAACGTTGTAAAAGCAGTGACTACGAGGAATTATTTTTAGAGTGTAAGATATTGCCAGTTCACAAGAGGGTAGTGTTGTTGTTGGCTGTAGAACAGTATTGTAGTGATCAATTTAAAATAAAGACGGTATGCAACAGACCCCAAAGAAATAAAACAGCTGCAAGATTTGTAGTACCTACCTGCAATAACTATTATGGGCGAAGATGTAGAAAATTTCTGGTTCCAATGATTTTTAATAATATGCCGTCCGATTTAGAAAATAGCTGTACTTCAAAGATATCTTTAAAAAATAAAATGACGAGGTTTCTTTTTAAATGTTATTGGCAAGAACTCATTGATGGAAATGCGTAGGTTAAGCTAATTAGTAGTCTCGTTCTTGGTTATTATCTTTATTGTGTTTTCGAATGAAAAAGTACTTTATGTAAATTTATAATTTGAATGTTGTAAACGGGAGCTGCATCTGCCAACAAACTGCTGTGCAGTTTGGCAGAAGTATTATGTTTGTGTAATGATTTTTCTTCTCGAATAAACACTTTTTCATTTTTTTTCATTTTTTCATTCATTTGTCACGGCTCCGGCGCTTCGTGGCTACGGCGGTCCCATGCGAGCTTATCGTCGCAGATGGTTTTCACGCTCACCACCGCAGCTTCGGCTTACTGGCCGGCAGAGCCGACCAGCCTCAGCCGCGTCGGCGAGCGTTAAAACTACCTGCGGCTCAGCTCGCAGGCCGCCTCGCCCCTCCGCGCCTACGCGGTTTTGAATTGCACTCTAGGGGTAGGGCAAACAAGACTACGTGGAGTCGGTTTTGCAACGATTCGTTTTCGTTACTAGCTTCAATTTTTAAAGTAAAGTTTTTTAATTGAATCTAAATAAAATTCTACCATCTTCATAGTACGCTGAATGAGATTTCAGTTAATTTGTTCTGCTTTTAGAAATAATGCAATGTGATAGGATTTTTTTGTTATAATAATCATTAAATTTGCCGAGCATGGCTTCTTGAAAATTAAGGCAAATATGATGAACAGGTTTTGTTGTACTTACTGGTTAATATGCGACTGGGATAGTTATTTTGCTATGAAATATGGAAAATTTGCTGTGCAGTCAGTATTTAATGCTTGTATGTAGTATTTTTGTACAAGAATAAATTTAACTGTATTGCATTATCAGAAAAAAAGTAATGTCATTGATGTATAATTTCGAATTATCTGCAGTTTGAGTTTTGTTAAACATTTAGTTAATTTGTAGTGAAGTAAGTTATTTGATGTAAAAAAGAATATAAATGATGAGTATTTATTGATAGGCGATTATTTATTTGATATGCAATTTATAATATCCCCTTTCAAAGATCTGATGAACGAACAAATCAGACACACCATTCAAAATCACGCGCGTCACTGCAGGATCAGTGTGCCATACCTTGCGTCTCGCCCCGCACCTACGCGCGGGGGTGCGTGTTTCTCCGCATGTATGTGCGTGATCCGCATGAACGCGCGTGGATGCATTTTCAGTGTGTTGGACTATGCGTGTTTTCCATACAAACGGAGATATTTCCATACAACGGAAAAAAACGCATCCACGCACTACGCTGCATCATGCGGGGCAGTGTGATAATCGCCTTAAAGCTACAGAATCCTACATTAGCTACCTACCTCACGCTTAGCACACGCTCACGCAGATCCTCCTTTCTTCTAGGATTAAGTTTACATATTTTGCATCAGAAAAAATAATTAAGGTCTACTTAATACTACTCACTCAAAGTAATTTGTTTTAAGGCCACCACATTAGTGGAAGATAAGCTAAACTATGTTTATGAAAAAATCCTGATATGAACTCTATCTGTAAGTTTAAATGATAATTAATTGTTCCACTAAAGTCATCATTTTTGACATAATGTTCAAAAAATAATTTAGATGGCACCGTTTTAAATTTGGCTGAGAACTATTCATTTTCCTTTCATCAAGGTAATAATTATAATTTTATTTTGATGTGGCACGGCAAACTGACAAACACTATTGAAATGTCTATCGAAAAATTACACTACGTGTTAAAATATGGTGAATTACGGAAAATACAGAACTCCATCTGTTGAAATAATAATCCTCTATAAAGAATGTATGGTAATTTATTGTCATTTACCACCTCGCTCCTTTGACAAATTTGATGTATTTTATTTAACACAGATTACCACAGATGGAGCTACCTTGGCTAAACAAAATTTTCATATTTTTTTTTCTTCCGAAGTTACTTATGAAGGTGTGATTTTCTGTGTAAAGGTTAATAATAGGTCGATCAACTAATATAAGTACAACATTCAAATGTACAGTTTTGACAAACAGATTGCGTGTCGTAATATTTTACATCTTGAATTCACAAAATTAATCATATCTTTTGATAGAGTGAATCGATTTCGATGAAACAAAAACTAAGTAATACCCCAAGTTACGTAGAATTTTTGTATATAAGCATTGTCTGCATTTAATTCGTAGATTTTACGTGAATCGCGAACAAACAAACAGATAAACAGACAAAAATGATGGAAATGGGTTCTGTTAGTAAAGTTATCCTTTAATATGCTGGCTATTTTTTTTGTCAATTTCTTCAATGTACAAAAATTACTTTTCTACAGATTTATTATATGTATAGATAGCTAAAAAGTACCTACAATTATTTTGCATTAAGTATAACTATTTCTCCTCTAGGTACTCCAGCCCCGGATCTTGAATTTTTCTTAGGCGGGGCAAAAACTGAAAAATGCCGCCCCGCCAGCCTACTTATGTTTATTTTCATCTTTATCATCCATACAATTTCAGCTATCGATATGTTGGCAGGCAGGGCCGTCTCTAGCTCATGTAGCGCCTGGGTGCAATCATCACCCAAGCGCCCCCTATGTATTGAAAGATTTTGAGTAGGTAGTACATAGGTACATATTGATCGAAGTACTTAGAGTAGTTAGTTACAAGGAATATAAATAAAAACGTTCGAACGAAAGTCACTTTTTGGAAGGCAAAAGCAAAAAAATGTGTCTAAATCATTGTAGGCTCAAATTGTTGGCCAAGTTTAAGTTATGAAAGTCGAGACAAAACAACGTAATTGCAAAAATAAGCGCGAGCGAAGCGAGCGCGAAAATTTTTCAATTTTGGAACCAACACGTTAATTTAAGGCGAAAGCATAGCCCAACGACCTTGAGGAGAGACTGGCCTCCGCGTTCGAGCGAGCGCGAACGCCGGCGCGAATGTAAAAATATGGTTTTATTGATTTAATGGCACGAAAGTAATATATGTGAAAAAAAAATAACTTAAACTTAATAAAATAATACATTGTCTAATTTATTGTGAAAAAAATATTTAAATCGCTTCAGTAGTTTGAAAGCAGTAAGCAAATTATTGGAAAAATAAAGAGGATATATTAGATTTTTTTCCGACTAAAGTATAAACGATAGTAAAAAAAAATAACTTAAAATTGAAAATCAAATATGTTATGCGTATCAGGTATTTTTTTTATATTATTTGGTCAATTCGTCTAGTAGTAGTAGTGTTTCAAAGAGAGGTCCATTTTGTAGTTTGGCGTATCCTTTCGCCTTAAGTTTTAAAAAGCGCTGTAACGGAACAAGCAGCGGTAGGCGTAAACTTTTGTTTTTGAAGACTCCATAAATAAATGTTTTGCTACATCTGACTTATAGAAGGTAAGACAGCGTCAAACAGACTTGTGAAGTTATCGAGGCAACGCATGTATTAGACAGCGCGAGCGAAGCGAGCGCGAAATTTTTTTCAGCCTACTATACAAAAGTACCTGATCAGGTACATAGTAAAGAAACAATAAGCCGCGAGCGTAGCGAGCGCGAACTTTTTCAAATTATTTGTTTGAAGACTCAAAAAATAAACTGGGAATTATGTACAAATAAAAAGAAACCTTGATTAGAGCGAGTGCCATTTGTGTTCGTTGATTCGGTGCGTCAATAAAAAAAAAAAATGAAGTCATTTAGTCGCGAGCGTAGCGAGCGAGAATTTTTTCACTTAGTTGGGGGATGTTAAAAGTGAAAAATAATCAAAATGATCAATGAAACCAAAGCGAAGGCGACTACTTTAGAATCTTTGCTTATCAGTATCATGATACAATGTGGAACTTCTTTATCAAACGGGTGTAATTTCATCGAAATTTCCTGTTAGTGAGACCGAGACTCCCGGGTTATTGGGCGGCCCTGTAGCCATATGCCATAAGTGTTCTTCCAAAAATTATTGGCTCATAGATACTAGCCAATAATTTTTATTAATCAGTTTTAGTTTGCTAAAACTTCGCCTCGTGAATAATAAATGTTCGTGCAGTCGTGCAGCATATATCTCACTCCGCGCTTATAGGGTATCGGTCAAATTGATATGGCTATGAAATTGCTGTACTTGTGCTATTATTTATTCCGTGGTCATTAAATTGATGATGAGTTGTCCATTGGTCTGAGAAGTGTGAATTGGGAAGCCTGATTTTGCCGCCCCCTGAATTTGCCGCCCGGGGCATAGGCCCCGGCTTGCCCCCCCCTAGATCCGGGGCTGAGGTACTCTTTGACTGTATAAAAACATTTATCAATAAGCCAATTTCTGATTTGCGTGCACACAAGAAATTGAATAGTAGGTATGTGATACGAAGTCAAAACCATTTGACATATCAAAGAATACTACGGCGGTTGGTATTTTTAACCGACTTCCCAAAAAGGAGGAGGTTCTCAATTCGGCCGGTGGTAGCGCCATCTATATTCTATCTCACGGACTACGTCCACGCATCCAAATAATGTAAAGGCCCCAGTACACGTTTTCCCAAGTGCGGCCAATACACGCCATCACCAATGTGTACACGGGGTATTGGTGTAGGTTGGCGGACATTTGTCAAGGTTGGCGCGCATTCGGCGAGTTGTCGGTTTTTTGGGCACACATCAAAGGAATCGTGGCCCAGCTTGGCGTGTGATGTTTACACATTCGGCCAATCTTTAGTTTAGTTCGTCACCGGCCGCTGAGGATAGTACACTTTTGTGTTGCGTATAACAATAAATAAAGTAGGGGCTCTTCATGGCCCCGATGTAGACTTCAATGCGTCCGTATCTTGGCTACGCTTCGGTGACTTGTTTGGAGAAACCGAAGGGTTTGTATGTGCAATTATGGACGAAGTTATCCTTACGAATAACTACCGGAGATATATCGTGAAAGACGGGACGGTTGACATATGTCGGGCATGTCACCATCCGGGTGAGTCTATCAGACATATTATATCTGGTTGTTCTCGTTTGGCTAATGGTGAATATTTGCACAGACATAACCAAGTGGCCAAGATTATCCACCAGCAGCTTGCTCTGCAATACAACCTTGTAGACCTTGAGGTACCGTACTACAGGTATGCGCCCGACCCAGTTCTCGAAAAGGACCATATCACGTTGTACTGGGATCGATCTATCATCACTGACAGGACTATTGTAGCCAATAAGCCTGATATTGTGGTGATAGATCGATTAGCGCGCCGCGCGATGATAGTCGATGTCGCCGTTCCGCATGACGAGAACCTTGTGAAAGCTGAGAAAGAGAAACAAATAAAGTATCTCGACTTAGCGCACGAGGTTGTCGCCATGTGGAGTGTCGACACGGCTGTTGTTGTGCCGATTGTCGTTACGGCCAATGGTTTAATAGCCAAGAGCCTCGACGAACACCTCAGGAGGCTCTCGTTGGGCGGCTGGATCAAGGGACTGATTCAGAAGGCAGTACTCCTTGATACGGCACGTATTGTGAGGAGGTTTCTGTCTCTGGGACCCTAACCACCGGTACCTTGGACCCTGTGCCCGATATCGGTGGCAACCTATTTTTTATATTTTTAAATGTTTTTTATTTTTATATTTAATATTTAAAAATGTAAATCATATGTTAGAAAATAAATAAATGAAAAATAAAGTAGTAAATATAGTAGTGTAGTATAATATAAATATAGTACAGTATAGTATAAATATAGGGCTTGTGTTTAAACACCACCCAAAAAAGTACCTATTTTACTACCAAAAAAATTCTAAACGGTTACCAAAATGGATAAATGGTCACCAAATAACGTTTCCAAAAATATTATTAGGTAAAACCATTTTTCCGTATTATTGACTACTAAAAAAATATATGGACGCCTTTAAAATACACTTTAGACCAAATATTATATATTGTCACTACTTAGATGTTACCAGGCCCGCCGCTAGCTGTTTGTTCGCCCGCGTGCAAAACCGATTATGCCGCCCTACGACTACATATTATACTGGGTTTTGTCAAAAAATATATAAGGGGGGGGGGGTCCAGGGGGTCCGGACCCGGTCGACGCATGAGACATACTTCATATGTAAGGAAGCGCGAGCGAAGCGAGCGCGAAATTTTTTTAGTCTAAGGACACAAAACAAATAAAAACCACTGTAAATTAACAAAGCAAAGTCAAAAAGTAAGATATGCACAGAAATGAAGTGCAAATGTACATGAAGCCGCGAGCGAAGCGAGCGCGATTTTTTCCTTAGAGTTTTCATGAAGTAAACATATCATAAAAAGCCAAAGTGAACAAAAAGCTATAACGGACGTGAGCGAAAAATGATTTTTCAAAATTGAATGCCTCAACAATTAAACAAAGATAAATCGCGATCAGTGCCGGTTTTTACTCTACCAGCGCCCTAGGCGAGATTTCTACGGCGCCCTCCAACTGCAATTCAAACCCATACGAAAAACAGAGACGTATGTAGTTACCGATTGCGCGAGCGAAGCGAGCGCGAATATTTTTTTTCTAGTTAACAAGTCGAAGCAAAAATTACGTAAAATGTAGCCCAATCGTACATAAGTTATTGCTGGTTGAATAATGCAAAAACACTGGAACATGAGATGTCCCAGTGTTTGTCTTCTGATTGCGCGAGCGAAGCGAGCGCGAAATTTTTTGTTATATTTTAGAACTCAAAACAAAAATTCTTTGTTGATGATGGCGCCTATGTATTAAAATTTTGGGACTTAAAGTAGTACCGTAAATAAGAAAGTTCATATGGAAACTAGAAGTTACTTTCTTATTAATAAAAGAACTTAAAAACGACGCTCCCTTTTTGCTAGGGTAGAAAATTTCTTGAAAAATAAAAACAACTGTAAAGTGAAGCAAGCCCGAAAATTTTTGAGTTTTGGATCACTAAAAGTCCTAAACATATATATAATAAAAAGCGACTGTGAAGTGAAGAAGCAGTCAGCGCGAATTTTTTTGGGGATGCAAAGGATGAACCCGTCAAAATTGATAGGGGACGACCAAAGGGAGGGCGGCTTTTTCTGAAATTTTATTGCTAATCTACTCATCTATTTTTAGTAAAAATATTTTTATTACGTAATTATTAATTTTGCCGTATGGGTTAATTTTGCCGCCCCCTAAATAGTGCCCCCCAGGGCATTTGCCCCTCCTGCTCTCTCCCCCCACGCTACGCTAATGGTTGATCTTAAATCTTTTTTAATAATTTTTAATTTTGAGAATGATCAACAGATGTAACTGAAACCGGCAGTGTAAGTTATATTCTTAGCGCTTATATTATTGCTGTGTTCGGAAATATTGAAATCAAATTATTGGTAAAAAGATATTGTATTTTTAAAATATTACGTGATAGGTCGCTCGATTTGCCGCCCCCTAGGACGTGCCGCCCGCGTGCGGTGCACGCGCTGCACGCCCGCTTACGGCGGGCCTGGATGTTACCAATTATGTAATACCATGACTCCTAATTTGGTCATTTTTGTTAGACTAAAAAAGCTAACGATCGCTAGAATATTTCCCAAATACCAATTAATATACTGGGGTTCCCAAACGTACGTCGCTTATTTATTGTTATATGAATTTGTGTGTAACTCAGTAGTAAAATGTAAGCACGCAACATGCAGCAAGCATGGCTTCTGTCACGGCTCCGGCACTGCGGGGCTCCGGCGGTCCCATGCAAGCTTATCGTCGCAGATGGTTTTCACGCTCACCACCGCAGTTTCGGCGAGCCGGCCAGCCTCAACCGCGGCGGCGAGCCTTAAAAACTACCTGCGCCTCAGCTCGCAGGCCGCCTCGCCCCTCTGCGCCTACGCGGTTTTGAATTGCACTCTAGGGGTAGGGCAGACAAGACTACGTGGAGTCGGTTTTGCAGCGATTCGTTTTCGTCACTAACTTTGATTTTGGTAGTAATATTAATCTTTTAGTTGGATAGAATTTGGTGACCATTAATCCATTTTGGGAACCAAAAATAATATTTGTGCGAGATTTGCGATTTTTCTGATGTTATTTTTTTTTTTTTTTTTGGATCATAATATTATATACTTAAGTACCCTTTTAATAAAGTCAATTTATTTTTTTTGGATTTGTTTATTTTATTTGGTGCCTCAGCTTAGAGTCTTAAAAATATTTTTGGTGATCGCCTAAATTATACCCTAAATATAGTAGTGTAGTATACAAATAAACAGCCGCAGCCGTAACTACCTCGACGTCCCACTGTGGGATGGATTTCGGGTTTCATAGACATCCGATTAGTAACCTCGAAAGTGATGACTTTTATGCCTGAATATCTTTCGGAAGACCACATACATACTTTATAATTGTATCATTATAGTATAGACTCACAAACGGCTCATTGAGAAATGTTTATTCAAAAATTTGTATGAAGCTGAACGAATAAAAGGACATATCTCCGGTCTCGCACAATTGGCCCTAATTATTTTTCAGGGAGTCAATCTATGAATTATTTGAATTTTTTTTTTTAAACTTTATTAAACTTTTATTAAACTTTTTTATTATTAATTATTAAACAAAAATACTTATCGAATAATTTAAAGAAAAGTTCAATAAATGTCACTTAAATATATATTTATCATATATTGTCATGGCCCTATTCATATTCCTATTTATTGCGATATTATTGCGATAGATATAGACGCCAAGCTAGCCTAAACTAAAACTTTTGATACTTACAAAAAAAAGTTTAATAATTAAAAAAAAAATGTTTCGCACCTCTGGCCTTATAATGCAATATATCAAAAAATTTCAAACAATTCATAGATTGACTCCCTGAAAAATAATTAGGGCCAATTGTGCGAGACCGGAGATATGTCCTTTTATTCGTTCAGCTTCATACAAATTTTTGAATAAACATTTCTCAATGAGCCGTCTATGAGTCTATACTATAATGATACAATTTTAAAATATGTATGTGGTCTTCCGAAAGATATTCAGGCATAACAACTTATATAAGTTCAACATTCAAATATTTGTTATTACTGAGCACGCTGCTACAGAAATGTTAACAGAAGTAATCGTTCATTGCTCATGCCCCGTAGGTGATAGCGTGATACTATACACCCTATATGTTGAACCGGCCCCCAGGTAATATTCATGCAAAATTTGATTTAAATCTATGCAGTACTTTTCGAGTTCAGTGAGACCAAACATACAGACAAACAGACAAAAATTATGGCCAATATACAGACAATATATTATATATTATATATAATATTATAAATCGGAAAGTGAGTTTGTTTGTTTGTTTGTTTGTTTGTTTGTTTGTTTGTTCCGCTTTCACGCCGTAACTACTGAACCGATTGCTTTGAAATTTTGCATACGTAAAGTTAGAAGTCCGGATTAAATAATAGGGTACTTTTTATCCCGAAAAAAATAGATGTTCCCGAGGGAAAACAAAAATATTGTTTGCTTGATGGATGGATTGTAGATGGCGCTGTGTGTCGTTTAAAACAAGGTAATATATTGCAAACGAATATAAACATGTAAATTTAGAAGCTAAATGATACGATAATGAATCCCCGAAAATGAGGAATTCCCGAGGGATGATGTACAATTTGTTTAATCGTCTAAACTGTTTTTTTTTTACATCTACTTATATATTGCAAACGCATGAATGCATGCATGGTCAGCTCTATGTAGCGTGTTCCCGGGTTTCCAGTGCCCAAAATCTGCATGTTTTTGCTCCACGTATAATATAGTGTACCATTCAGTTTTGGTTTAACAACTAATCGTATCCAGCGTTACATCGCGCTTCTTAGATTTTTCCATGGGAATGAGAAGTTTTCTTATAGTTGTGATTTATACCGCAATATAACCGAATTTCACGCGGGCGAAGCCGCGGGCGGAAAGCTAGTATATTATATACTCCATGGCCTGAAGCAGCTGGTGGTGTTCCAGGGTATCAAATTCTTTTTTGAAATCGATGAACACCACCACCACCTGCTTCCTTTGATCCAAACAGTCATTGACGTCATCCGCAAATTGTGCCAAAGCCGTTGCCGTGCTCCGTCCACGTCGAAACCCATGTTGTGCATTTGACAATATATCATGTTTTTCAACGTTTTTCAAATTGTTTAGGAGCCGTCGATGGGAAACATGTAGCTATAGTCCCTCCTGCCGGAGCCGGCTCACATTATTTTAATTATAAAGGGTATCACAGTATTGTACTTATGGGGATCGCAAATGCAAATTATGAATTTATTTCTATAGATATTGGAACAAATGGACGTATTTCTGATGGAGGTGTATTACAAAAAACTACATTCTTTCAAAGATTGAATTCCAAGCGTTTAAATCTTCCTAGCCCCAGAAAACCAAGCGGACATTCAGAAGAATTGCCTTATGTATTTATTGGCGACGAGGCTTTTGCTTTGAGGACAGATTTTATGAAACCGTACCCACAAAGGCAATCACAGGCTAGCTCAAGTAAGAGGATATACAATTATAGAGTATGCAGGGCTAGAAGAATTATAGAAAATGTTTTTAGAATTCTGGCGGCAAGATTCCACATTTTTCGATCGCCTATAAATACCAGCGTGCACAATATTAACAAAATAGTTTTGGCTTGTTGTGTATTGCACAATTTTTTAAGGAAAAAAGTAAGACAAACTTACAGTCCACGTCAGCACTTTGATAGTGAAAATCACGAAAATGGAACTATTGAATTGGGACTGAGACCACAAAATGGAGAATTACAGTCACTACAACAAACACATGGTCGTAACCCCACTCAAAATGCAAAAATTATCAGAGAAAAGTATGAAACCTACTTTAATACTAGTGGTGCAGTGTCATGGCAACAAAGAATGATATAATAATAGTATTTATACCTGGGTATCATTTTCACTATGTTCAGTATCAAATGTATTTTCATTATCATTAGCTGTCTCCTGTTCGCTGCAGCTGTCTATATTGTCAGTTGATTTTTCACCTGTAATTAAATAAAAACCCTCTAAATTTACTTTTGGTTTTAATGTTCAACATCACAATGTTATTATTCTAATGAAACAAAGTGCTACTATAGGTACTCTATTTTAGGTACCTACCTAATTTAGGCACAGGCATAACAAAGAATACGCACGTATAGTAGGTATAATAGTGTATAGAGAAATTCTTTAGTAAATAATTAAACTTACCTTGGCCTTGATCTTTAAGAAATTCAAGCTGACTGTAATACCATAATTTTGGTACGTATACCTGGTCAGTTCCTGAACCTGTCTTCTTACTATCTTGCACTTTTTTATGTTCTTTACGGAAACCAGCCCTTAATGAATTAATTTTTTTCTTCACGTTCTCAATCGTAGCATCTCTTTCTACCTTCCGTATAATTTCTAATAAATTAAGATAACCTTGAAGCTTCAAATATTTGTCTTTGTACTCGTTGCTTCTAATTTTCCAAAGACAAGGGTTATTTCGGAAAGCTTCAATAAATTCCGTTAGCAGCTCATGCAAATAAGTTCGAAAATCACACATTTTGAGAAATTTATGAATCAAAATTACAAAAATTGCAATTCAAACAAGCCTGCGTGTCCACGGACTGGCGAAACAAAATGGCGGCTCGCGGCTCGCAGTGCTGCCACACGTACGAGCCAAGACGAGCTACGAGCAAAATTTCAAACCGGTTGGATCGCCGACGAACTTACTCGACGGTTTTAAAGTACGCGTACTTAGGGTACTCTGTAACTGTCGTGTTTCCCATCCTTCCTATTACCTAGTATATTTATATTTAGGTCACCTAGTAATACTATTTTTTTCTTAAAGGAGATGGCCAAAAAAACACCCAGAATCGACAGGAACTTCATATGTATGATTGGATTCAGAATAATTTGTGGATTTTAAAAAGTATTTCAAATCATCTAAAAACCATGGGGTTCTCTTTTTATAACGTTTTTTCGATCAAGATTTTAGTTCACAAAAAAATTTACTTTTACTATTTGATGTTCGTTAGAAGTTGAATGCAGACTCGTGATTGGACCGTTTTGCATTGCTAAGTCATTTGTTATATTTGACAATGTCACATGGCGCGATTTTCCATCGATTTTCAAAGACAATTTCTCCAAAAACATTTCATAGCCAGTTGTGAAGGTTGCATGTAACTGCGAAACCTCTCCAAGTAGGTAAGGTCGGTGCTTAATCGTATCTGGAGTGGTTAAATACAAGACCTTTTAATCTCCAGGCAAACTCTGTAACTATGGGGATATTACCATTGGCTTGTATAATGTTAGTGTACCTTGTTTTTTATGTGCCTTGATATCAATAATCTTATAAATCAACATAAATTCAACAGAACTTATTTTTGTGAAAATATGATATAGCTCCTATACCCCATGGATTTCAGGCTGGATTTTTTGGCATCATCAAAGGTAAATAATAATGAACCCATTGGTACCCATTTCGTTGCTGTCGATTCTGGGTTTTTTTAGGGTTCCGTAGCCAAAATGGCAAAAACGGAACCCTTATAGTTTCGTCATGTCCGTCTGTCCGTCTGTCCGTCTGTCCGTCTGTCACAGCCGATTTACTCGGAAACTATAAGTACTACAGTGATGAAATTTGATGGGAATATGTGTTGTATGAACCGCTACAAAAATATGACACTAAATAGTAAAAAAAAGAATTGGGGGTGGGGCCCCCCATACATGTAACTGAGGGATGAAATTTTTTTTTTCGATGTACATACCCGTGTGGGGTATCAATGGAAAGGTCTTTTAAAATGATATAAAGTTTTCTAAAAAACATTTTTCTTAAAGTGAACGGTTTTTGAGATATCAGCTCTCAAAGTCGTAAAAAGTATGTCCCCCCCCCTCTATTTTTATAACTACGGGGTATAAAATTCTAAAAAAAATAGAGGTGATGCATGCTAATTAACTCTTTCAACGATTTTTGGTTTGATCAAAGTATCTCTTATAGTTTTTGAGATAGGTTGATTTAACTGTAATTTACGGAACCCTTCGTGCACGAGTCCGACTCGCACTTGGCCGGTTTTTTCTATGAAAATTTGGCCATCTCCTTTATAACGAAGATTGCACAACATCGTTTGTAATGTTTTTAGAAAAGTAAGCGGGTTTGAGTTTGGCGTCCGGTACAGGACAATTACTTAAATGTCGTATTGCGGCAGTTCAATGCCACAACACTCGAAAACTTGTGAGATTTGAATTTGAAGAGGTGTCTGCTAATAACGCGCCGTGCGATTTTGGATTAAACGCTTTCGTGGTGGAAACTTCGACTTGAAGAACGAGCCACAAGGAAGACCGCCTGACAGGTGATTAACGAGGAATTAAGAGAGACGGTGAACGCCGATCCTAGTCAAACCACCTAGATACCTAGCCGAATACCGAAAATGTTGAAAAAATTTGCAGTAAAACAGCCACGACTCATGAATCGACCTTCACCGTTATTGCTCCATGACAAATCAAGACCTCATACAGCAAGAGAAACCGTTTTAACTCTCAGGAACTGCAGTTAGAAACTATTCGTCGTATCGTAAAGGCATAAATGACCTTCCTATTAGATGACAGCAAGGTATAGATAATAATGGCAACTATTTTGATTAAATAAGTTTGTTAAAAATTAAAAAAAAAAATACTTTAACCCCTATTATTACTAAAATCATCCAAGTGTCTTTTATTGGCTTCCTTATTTTTATCCACTGCATTATTTTTTGTTGTTAATTATTACTGAGTTATCAATATCATAATCTGTTATACTTTTATCGGCGTTTTTAGGAGGAATTAGGTTATTATTTTTAACATTATCAGTAACAAAAAAATTTTATCCTGTTTCTTTTTACACTATTGTATTGTTTTAGTTTAACTGAATTATATTTTCTTAATACATTTTTATAATGATGTACGGCCAGTTTCTTTATCAAAAGTTAAAGTTAAAGTAATGTCTAAAGTAAAAGTAATGGTCAAACACGTTTTTTCAAGGCTAAAGTGACAGCAAAACTAATAGAAAAATTGAATTTAACCGTTAGTTTTACTTTAGACATTACTTTGACTTTTACTTTGGCTTTAACTTTTGATGAAGAAACTGGCTGTGACTGATATTTCGTCGTTCGAATCACATAACCACTTGGTGCATCTTGCCTGGGCCATACCTTGGTTAAAGAGTAAATACTTATTATTATAATCAATTAGCAAGTTTAGTTTATGACATGTGCTGCTATCAGATTCTAAAAAGTAACAATTCTGATGGTTTCTACAAATTAACTCTAGATACTTATTCAACATTTTCTCATTAAGATATTTATTAGATACAATACTTAATACTATAATAGGACATTTGTTGTTTACTTTTATAAAATTACACAGTTCACTGGAAATCATAAGAAGGTTATTGTCATTCTCACCTATACAAATAATAATTTTGTCCGTTTGTCTACATCTGAGATCGTAATTATTACCCATCAGCTGAGTTGCTGTAGCATTGCTCATTGTTATCTCGGATACCATATACTTCTCGAACTTAGAATTAGTTCTCATGTCATTCAATCGAGTTGCCATGTTTACAATCTGCTGGGTTCCAAGTATATGTATTTTATTTTCTTGACATCTCGTTTGCTCTCTATTAGCTATCTTTATACTATTTCGTTTATCTGAGCTGCTATTTTTCTTCTCAGCGTGTATTGCTTTATCATTAGTAATCGCATAGCGTTCGCGGTCTACCATAAAGGACTTGTCCGAAAATGGTTTTTTATTATTTAAAAATTCCAACCAGAGTAAGTTAAATATATTTGGATAGACATCTCAAAACTTAGTGCTACATTTTTAAACACCTCCACTTTTGAGAAAAATCGTATTTTTATTTTAGTGAGAATTTACTTCTAAAACGAACAAACCTTTTTCTAATCATCAAGTTAGTAAAGTGAACACACCCAAAAAAAGTTCTCTTGTCAAAATTGGCACATGAGAAGTGTCATTACTGTCAGTGTCAATCAATATTTGATTTAATATGTCAATGTAAACAAAAACAATAATACGCTTGATGTTGCTGGTTGCATTATTTTTCGACTTGACTGAATGTTCACGAGCAAATTACAATATTTTACTAAGACCTCGACCAACAAGATGTGCATGTTTCAGCATATTATACAAGAGCTTATAATCAGCCGGAGATAATGAGTAATACTATAACTCATTACTATACTATAAGACGACCTACCGACCCATTGTTCAAATCATCATCCTCCGAGCCTTTTCCCAATCGTGTTGGGGTCGGTTTCCAGTCTAACCGGATTCAGCTGAGTACCAGTGCTTTACAAGAAGCGACTGCCTATCTGACCTCCTCGACCCAGTTACCCGGGCAACCCGATACCCCTTGGTTAGACTGGTGTCAGACTTACTGGCTTCTGACTACCCGTAACGACTGCCAAGGATGTTCAATGACAGCCGGGACCTACAGTTTAACGTGCCATCCGAAACACGGCCAATGGTGTCCAAGATATACTTAGAAAGTACATACAAACTTAGAAAAGTTGCATTGGTACTTGTCTGACCTGGGATCGAACCCATTGTTCAAATACATAGGATAATTTCTTTTATTGACGGGGAATCGAGATCAGAAGCCGATGAAAAGTCTTTCAACATTATGCTATTTAAAAACGGATTAATATCAGAATATCAAGCTATAATTAGACGCTAATGTACGGGTTTTGTAATGAATAAAACTTAGGTTTTTAAATAGTATTTATTTATTGATTTTCTTCATTTTCAACGTCTTCTCTTATTAAAATACTGTCGAGAAACTGCGCAGGTGGAGATATATTATTTTGATGCCGAGCCCATCCAAGATACCAGACTATTGTCATCACATGAGCACAGCTTCCAACAGTTCTTTTTCCAATTATGCAACTACAATAATAATCAGAAATGCAGTTTTGCCAATTAGTCTCTGCCACTTTCAATAAAATATATGTGTAATACACTCGACTACTAATGTGGCGTGACTTTATTCGTCCTCTGATTAATACTGTCTCATGTGATGACGAAATGCCTGAAATATTTATCAATTGTACATCTTCACTTACTTCTACAGTAAAAGTACCATTTGGCCGAATATGTTCCCCATAATAAGAGTGTGCCTGTTTAATTTGATAAATACCCAAACTAAATAAAACTAAATCTGACATCTCCATGATGGGGAACACATTCAGCTGTGGCATTTGAGCATTTATATGGACGAAACTGGCTCGGCGTCTATTAAGCTGATGCCTAATCACATGGTTAGCTAAATAGTTTTCCATGTTCATTCTCTGATTAGCTCTTTCCAGTATATTTTGAGCATCAGGATGGTCAGTCAAAACAGGATGAAAATGGTTTAAAATAGCTCCTGCAATTTTGAAGTCATTCATTAGGTTTTGAGACCCTATATTAAAATATTTATTTCGAAATATTTTGAAATCCCGTTTAAACAGACCATTTACAACTTCTACAACCCACCTGCACAGTGTCACTAGCCGTGATTTGTTGGCTTTTTCAGTTGATAATTGAGTTTCCCCTTCGCTTAGGGTCTCAGGTTTACAAACTGTATATCCCAAAGATGTCAATAATGGGATAGAGTCTCTAAAACCACGGTCGAGAATAAAAACATCATTCTGTCTAAAATATTGCCTTAACTCAGAATTTTCATTTTCGAACAGCAGTCGCATAATTGTAGCGTCTGATGTTGTGGCTGCGTATGGGCCAAATATGTCTATAATGTGGCCATCAGGGGTTTTACAAGATTTGCAAACTTGTGTAAGCTATATGTTTTTTTTTGGAACAGATAGTTAGATGATTTCTGTAAATATATGTATGTCCCATCGCAAATAATTATGGGGTTATTTTCTGCTGTTCCAAAAAGACCCTGTGGGATTAAAAGGTTTCTACTGGACAGGCTTGTTCGAGGAATATGATTTACACCTAAATGTCTAGGTACATAAAATTCGGTCAAGCAGTGACGTGCCTTTTTCATATAACTGCATGCTACCGATTTATTCATGCTCATTAATGATGCAATTCGTCTAATTGGCTCCCCAGTTCTTATTTTCATGAGGTACAATCCTAAAGCTGTTTTAGGTTTTTTACATATATTTGACAATTCACTTGTAATACAGCTCAGTAGTGCTAAAAAGTTCAATACAGTTAAGCCTGTCCAATAACGACAAATATGGTTGTTCATATTTCCAACATTTTCAAAATCAATAATGTTTACTGTTTTTTTTCTTAATAAATCTAGCATTTCTACTATATGACTTTGAGTAAACTGCGTTGTAAACTGATATTCAGTCAACAGTTCCCAATTATATACACTTGCATGTTCTTCACATACTCGGGCATTAGGTGAGACATACAATTTGTAGTCAATTAATATTTGTTTCTTAATGTAAATAGGAACTCTTAGACGTTCCGAGTTTGTACAATCGGGAACAAAACAATGGTTAGATGAATTTGGAGTTCGACTGTAACCTTCTAGTTCAACAAGTACATTGTCATTTTGAACTATGTCCATATCAATTTCCGAACTGAATGTACTTACAGGTGCAGCTACAGAGCTAGACCTACTTTCTGCATTGTCACTAGTTTCTTGGGACTCTCTTGGTGGTTCAATGACTTGTAGAATATTGCTGTGGGCCCTTTGCCAACAGGCATTACATGCTCGACCATTTGGTGGAATCTGAAATAAAGCTTTCAATAAATGTGTGTCCTGGTAAACAGAAGTACAAATAAAGTGTAAATCTTCTTCTTATATTAAAAATGAATTGATGTTTGTTAGTCTCACTAAAACTCGAGAATGGCTGGACCAATTTGGCTTATTTTGGTTTTAAAATGTTCGTAGAGGTCCAGGGAAGGTTTAAACGATACGAAGTTTGTTGGGTCAGCTAGTATTTAATATATTTTACCTGTCGGGGGCTGATGATGCCAGCTACATAAGCCCGCTCAGGATGATCATCCGTTAAGGGACGAGAACGTCTGCCCGTTCTTCTTGAAATGGATATACCACACCAAACACAAACTGATTGATGACCTAGCTGTCGGCCACCAATATTATTCTCATTTCTGTTGTTTATTATTTATTATTATTATTTAAGGTATATACTTTTTGTCTCCCATTGAGGGGTAATGAAACTCCAACCACACGGGCCGTAGCCAAGCGTGATTGGTGGGTTATGTAATGGAGTATGTAGACGATACAGATGTTGTTGTCAAGAATTTTCTCGTGATGCGGCAGGTGTTCAATATAACAGCTTTCTGGATGATGTGTGATGTGTATAGCGGGATCTGCAGGATTTCAAGACTGCGTTGCAAGCTTTTGGGGATTATCCCTGTTGAAGATATTACTATTGGAACTATGTGTATGGTTTGTGCTTGCCACTGACGTTTAAGTTCAATGGCTAAGTCTTGATATTTGGTTAATTTATC
Organism: Helicoverpa armigera; assembly: GCF_030705265.1. Lineage (NCBI taxonomy): Eukaryota > Metazoa > Arthropoda > Insecta > Lepidoptera > Noctuidae > Helicoverpa > Helicoverpa armigera. The sequence continues at coordinate 4,135,831 of NC_087127.1, read as the reverse complement.
GGCTATTGTGGATTGAATATTATGGGTATTCGGGATGGCAATGTCAATTAAATATGCGGTTTTGTTGGTTTTATCAAATAGTGTAATGTCTGGTCTATTGAAATGTATAGTCTTGTCGGTGATAATGGTCCTATCCCAATAAATGCGGTGGCTGCTGTTTTCTAATATTGTGTCTGGTTTGTATTTATAGTATGCGGTTTTGTTTTGTATAAAATTAAATTTATGTGCAAGGTGTTGGTGTACGATGGACGCTACCTGGTCATGCCGATGCTTATAATCAGTTTGCGCGAGAGCTCTGCAGGCAGACGTTATATGTTGTATTGTTTCTGAGCTGGAGTGGCAATGTCGGCATGTGTCAGTAGGAAGGTTCGGGATGCGTATAATGTATTTTTGATAATTTCTGGTGTCAATAACTTGGTCTTGGATCGCCATCATGAAGGCCTCCGTCTCTGGGAACAGCTCTCCACGCTGCAGCCAGGCGTTCGACGCATTCTTGTCGACATGTGGTTGCTGCAGATCGTGGTAGTGCCGTCCATGCAGGGACTTCTGCTTCCATGTGGCGATCTTTTCCTTGTTATCAACAATTTTTTCATTTTTTTGCAGGTTCCGGTCAGCTAGGTTTAGTGGTGTAAGGCGATTGTCAGCTAGTGTTATGAGTTCATGAAGTGTAGAGTGTTGTGCATGTTGGTAAAAATACTGTCTTAAATTCGTTATTTGTTTATTATGCAGGTTGACTACGTCTATTATTCCTCGTCCACCTTCACGTCTAGAGAGAGTCATTCGTTGTACGCAGGATCTTGGGTGGTGTTTACGATGAGCTGTGAGAGTAGTGTTTATAAGGCGTTGAAGGTTAAGCAGGTCGCCTTGGGACCAGTTTATTATACCAAACGAATAAGTAAGCACGGGGATAGCATAACTGTTGATGGCTTTAGAGGTGTTGCGGGAATTTAACTGGGACCGAAATAGAATATTAAGGCGGTGTTTAAATTTCTTCTTTAGACTTTCTTTAGTCTCCTTCTGATTGATTTGCTTCGCTTGTTGGAAGCCTAAATATTTGTACGCGGCGTTTGGTTCTAGAGGTTCAATTACATTTCCTGAGTCTAATATATAACTGTTCTGAGTAATTTTGCCATTATTTATAGAGAAGGTCTTACATTTGTCTATTCCGAATTCCATATGGATATCGTTAGAGAAGGATTGTGTTATGTCTGCCAGACGATGTAATGATTGCGTAGTGTCACTGAGTAGTTTTATGTCATCCATGTACATGAGGTGTGTAAGGATTGTGTGTTTGTGTTCTGTTTTGATGGTGTAGCCGAGTTGCGATTTATTTAGAATATGTGAGAGTGGATTCAGCGCAAGGCAAAACCATAGAGGGCTAAGAGCATCTCCTTGGAAAATGCCCCTTCGTATTGGAATTTCGGATGTTACAGTATTCGAGTGTCCTATTGTTTTTAATATGGTGGACCAGTGCTGCATCGATTTTTCTAGAAATTCTATTACTTGTGGGTGTACCTTGTACCTTTGAAGAATATTTAAAAGCCAGCTGTGTGGGACCGAATCAAAAGCTTTCCTGTAATCGATGTACATAGTATTAATGTTTTTCTTATTGCTAATGGCTGATTTCATTGCTACGGAGTCTATAATAAGCTGTTCTTTGCAGCCCTGGCTACTTTTACGGCAACCCTTTTGTTCCTCAGCTAGGATATTATTGTTTGTGTAATAGTTCAGCTATACATCCTGTAAGTATTTTGTAAATGGTTTGCAAGCAGGTTATTGGACGATATTTTGCCGGGTTACGATAGTCGTTGTCGTCTTTCGGGATCATGTATGTAAGGCCTTGTGTAATGAAATGTGGCATGGAGTTTGGTGACTGTATGAAATTGTTAATATGGTTGTGAAGTAGAGGGTGTGTTGTTGTCAGTTTCTTGTACCAGTAGTTATGAATTTGATCACTACCAGGTGCCTTCCAATTGTGGGCTTTATTAAGTACTCTTATAAACACATCAACTGGTATGTATTCAAATTGCATTGGTGTTATTGAATCAATTATATCAGCATCTGCCTGCAGCCATTCAGCTTCTGTATTGTGTTTTACTGGCTCATTATTATTATTACTATCATTCTTATGCATGTTCTTTGAGCAAAAAAATGTTTTTTAATCTTTTTCAACATAAATCCCTAATAAAGTAGGTAAGTTAAAAATACATTACCTGCCGAGTAATCCATTCTTCAACTATTGAGACTATTTCAGGACTCATGCTTAAAGCATCATAGTCATACTGCTGATTAGCATGTATACCTATGTTGCAATTCACGCAGAGAGCCATTATACTGTAACAATAAATAAAAGCAGAACATAAAGTTAATGATTGAAAACTATAAGGCACTTATTAAAAGAAAAAGTGGAAATAAATCCCTTATTGAATAAAGAACAGTACTTACATTCGGGGTAATCCGAAAGCCGAAGTCTTAATCACGTGCAATATCAAATAACCGGTACGAAAAAGCAAAGTCGTCAGAGTTATAAGTTCATAAATAATCATGTGCAAGTAGAAGAATCCGTAAAATCAGAAAAATCAGCAAAGCACAATAATAACAATAAAGTACGAGCGAACCAATGGCGCGATCGAACGATACTGTGACATTCCAAGTCAATAGGGGTGTTATCTGAAATCAATTAATTGAAGAAACGATTTTTCGAGGCAGAAAAATCGATTTATCAATCGATTTATTATACAAAATCAAATGTTGATTGTCTAGGACATTCTTTATGTTGTATTATGTATTTCTAATTAAAAATACATTTGGAAAATAAATGTCTTCTTGTCAGTGGCAATAAAATAATTGTTATTATCGAACTCTCGCATCACATGAATTTCAATCCGAGATAACTTTGAAGCTTGTCCTAAGTTAGCACATCTCTAACGCCAGTGACGGATGAATGTCAAATACATTAAGACATTGACACTGAGTGGCGGAGCTTTTTTTAAGGGCTGCCAACGACAAATAAAATAGTGTAGACTTTGACCAATTTTGGTCACTGTCTATGTGGTTGTGGCAATATTTTAATGTTTAATTTATCAATTTTTATTTATGTGTTTGTTTCAGTGCCGTCTTACTAACTCGACAAGTTCCACAATCAGTGAAAGAACGCATTTTTCTTAAAGTTCACTATCAAATTTTTTTTTATTATTATTATTATTTTTTTTAATATACCTACTTGCTTCTCATATCACTTGTCAGTGGCAGAATCGTCGACGTCGACATCGACGGCATCGTTTGCCAAAAGCAAAAATAGAATAGAATAGAATAGACAAATAAAATAGTAATAACATCAATTATTATTTTATCGTTTTTCTCTTAAATGGGGGGTTTTAAAAGTATTATTTCAGTAGTTCCAAGTTCCATATTTTTGTCATATTTACTTGAGCAGACTTTGATGCTGGTTGGATTTTTCTCGGAATAAAAAACCAACGTCCATACAAAAAGCGGACAACTCCTTTGACACAATTTATTTCGTTAGGTTTTGTTTGCATATCCACCGTTGTGTGTTTGTACTACATTTTCAGTTAAATGTTTATTTGTTTTATGTTCAAATTTCTCCTTCCTTATATTAACGGTGTTTTTAGTCAACAGGTCATTAATTTTATTTCCTTCTTATACTATTTTTTTTAGGCAATTCTTTTCTATTTTTAGATTCTCTATTTGTTTCTCGGCATTTTCAAGTTTAATTTAATTCTTTGAGATTATCCTTAAGTAATTTTATTTCTGGATAATTCCACGGCGACGTTGATAGGTCAGGAAGACAGATAGAATGTTAGATTCCGTTGAAATGAATGAGTTGTCATCAATACTGTCAAGTGAAGCATTTAGAGCCGTGTTTCCTCTTCTGATCGTGATGTTTTCATAACTGCGATCCATTTTAATGTTTTATTTAATTATCTCTTTTCCACTTTGTTATAATTCCGCTTCGATAAATTCAATTAATTTTACCAAATCAACTATAATTTTGTATGTGGTATCCCTGTTGTTTGTAATACGCTCCCCGTTAATGGCATCAAAATAACCAAAGTTTCAACTTGTTCAATTCCTTATTTATGTTCGCCCGTGTCTCGTAGTTCCGAAAAAAAATGCTCAGGAAATCAATAAATGTTTATTAGGTACTCGAAATACTTGAAAAAAACTTGTCGTGAAAAATACATGCAATCCTAAAAAGACAATAAAAGTAAGCAAAAGTTGCATGCGTCGGACAGATTCGATCCAGCAGGCACATTCATTGGCGGTTTACCGAGCGCATAAAGCATACAGGCGTAATAATACAATTAAATCAAAATAGTAACGGTCGCTACTGCGAGCGCAGGCATTAGTCATAATAATGGCTTGACACTTGCATCTGCGTAAGACGGATCACAAAAATAAATATTCTTATAACAGAATCTATTCTATACATATAATAAATCTGTAAAAAAACTGTGTCTGTACATTGAATATATTAAAAAAATAGTAATTGGGTGGGGTTTAGAATCAGTAATGGAGCACAAATCCAAAAAAAAATCTGTCTGTTTGTCTGTATGTCTGTATGTCTGTATGTCTGTTTGTTTGTACACGCTAATCTTCGGAACTACTGGACGGATTTCAATGATTTTTTCTTTGTTGTATCAGTATTAAGCCTGGTCAACATATAGGCTATAATTTATCTTCGAAACTTGAAGACCTGGTGCAGAACTCCAACAGACCAATAAAACTATAAGAGATACAAATATGGTGCCTTGGCAAAAATTGTTTCATTTGATGAGCATTTTCCACCTGATGTGGAACCCCAAGAGCCCAGCTTCTCTGTACCATATATTATACAGGTATGACGTTTTAGCAAAAGTTGTTCAATTTGATAAGCACTTTCTATTGACTTATACAAATTGAAGATCTAAAACACCTGATGAGGAACTCCAGGGGCTCAGCTAGACTATAGCATATAGAGGTATGACGTTTTAGCAAAAGTTGTTCAATTTGATAAGCATTCTCTGTTGACTTATAAAAATTGAAGATGTAATATACCTGAAGTGGAACTCCAGGAGCCCTGCTAGACTATATGAAGCATATGAAGATATGACGTTTTAGCAAACGTGGGGCCGAAGCCAAGACGCTGAAACCCTTTTGAGACAACTTTAATGAAATGGTGACACAAAACCGACGATTATCCCTTTATACACTATAGAAATGAACCCAAGGACAATCCCCGGTGGACGTCGTTAAAAAAAAGACAATCCCCGGTTCTGTGCTAAACTATTCCTAACTATGGAGGAAAACTACTTGGGCTATTGTGATGGGATGTTAGTGGATGACAATGTATTAGGTACATGTAAAAACGGCAGGTGGAGACTCGCCACCTCACTTACTGGGCCCCCGGGAACCATGAGCGGCTGAAGGGTGAGGATACCTCGGCGGACTTTAAACGCAGATTACGCGCTCCCTGTGCTTACCATGAGGCACCTACCCTCCGAGCAGGGCTACTAATCCTGCTCTAGCGACTCCACTCTGGACGGCCAAGCCAAGCCAGAGGCGTGAGACCTACCCCCGTCATGGTCCACTCCGACCGGCCGGAGATGGGGGACAGTATACACTCCCTGGAGAACTAAGTATATATTATAGCCCCGCGGGGTCGCTACTCCCCGTCATCAGCCTCAGATGTTCTGCGGTGCCTATATCTCATTATTATTGTCGTTATTATCTCAAGAGTCTTTGTCCCAATTATGTTAGGGTCGACATCCAGTCACGATGCAACTGAGTACCAGTGTTTTACAAGGAGCGACTGCTTATCTGACCTCCACAACCCGGTTACCCGCTCAACCCAACACCCCTTGGTAAGACTTACTGGCTTCTGACTACCCATAACGACTGCCAAGAATGTTCAATGACAGTCGGAACCTACAGTTTAACATCCCCTCTAAATAACGGTCATTGGTATCCAAAATATACGTAGAAAGTACATACGAACTTAGAAAAGTTGCATTGGCAGGCACTTGCCAGACCTGGAATCAAAGACGCACGCTCATACTTGAGAGATTGGTTCTCTACCCACTAAACCACAACGAATTCCACTAAGTCACCGCGACTTTGTCATCTATTTCATGTTTTTTTACGTAATAATACGTGTAATATTTTTGCCTCACACAACTTAAATGCGGACTAATTAGAATCTCTACTTTTATCCCTGTGGTCACGTCTATTGCGACTATTCAGATCTTTGATTTTGCTGACCCCGTAGTCGCTGGCATAAGGGACAGGATCCGCGTACGAAGTCGCGGGCAGAAGCTAGTCATCATAAATAAAAAAAGCATGATGTTTTTAATAGTAATTTTCGTTTCGTTTATTCATTTCTTTTTTATTTATTTTAAAGAAGGCTTACAGACTAATTACAAACTATGAGTAAACAAATTAAAACTAAGCATTGTTAATAACAAGCCTCCACATACATATACATGATATTATTATGTTAATTAGACGTATAACCTATAACGATTTTTACATTATTAAACGATGTATTTTTTGGTGTGTAGACTACATAAAATATATTATACGAAGCGATCATTCGTTTTGGTTTCTACTGTTATTGTATAAAATAACAAGATCAACCAGCATGAAGGATCTGGGTGTCACATTTGACCAGAAGTTAACCTTTCATGATCATATCTCTACGGTTGCCAAAGAATCTTTCAAAAGGCTAGGCTTTGTACTCCGCACCGCTCGTGACTTCAATAGCAAGCATGTTATAAAACTCCTATACAGCGCACTTGTGCGAACCAAATAGTGCAGTCATTGAAGCGAAAAATACGGTCTAACCTCCGAATTTTTTTACTGTGAACCGATTTGCATGAAATTTTGGAATTAGGTTCATCTTACCCTTAACTTTAAAAGTGAAAATGATTTGAACTCCGCCACCCCCCCTGGGGGTGGTTGCCACCCCCTCTTTGGGGTGAAAATTTTTTTTGCAAAATAACCTCGGATATCGATAGAAGACCTAATTTTAAGCAAAAGTTGTCTTTAAAGTTTAAAAAAAAATCCAATACTTTTCAAGTTATTGGCAATTGAAAATTCGCAATTTTTTCACGTTTTTCATCGGTTTTTTGCAAATATCTCCAAAAATATACGTTTTATCGAAAATGTATAAAGAACAAAATTGTAGCAGGTAAAACAACGAACAATTTGTTTTTTTTTATAAAGTATTCTAAGTGCAATATTAAGCTAGATATTAAAGACCAAAGCCGTTTTTTATTTTGTCTGAAATTTAATCGACGTAGTTTATGCCATCTATCATTTTAGTAAGTTGATCAATTTACGAGTTTTATTATTTTCCGGTGACATATTTACACATTACAATAGTTGTGACTCTTTATTATACTGCCTACTTTCACATTGCTCCAAATATTGACACTCCGAAGTTTTCAGTTACTAAGTAGAAAAAAATATGACAAGTTTTTGGACCGTAACTCCTTCAATTTTCATGCTATCACAATTTATAAAAAACCACTGTAAAAGTAATTAAGAGGGCTACAACATGCATCATTGCAATATACAGTAAAGATCTTTTTTCTAAAACGGTGAAGGGTTAAAGGGCTCAAGAGAGGCTGTGATTGCGCTGCCACGCGCTCTTTAAACAATCATATCTCCGTCAATTTTTGTTCGACAGAAAAAACAAACAAACCAAATTATTTGTCACAAAAATACCTAATTTTATTATCAGTACACTTTTATACGTATCTGTCGTAATTTTTGAGATATTATGAAAAACAAGTGGGTTTTTCTTTAATTTGAAATTTTGTACTTTTCATTAATCGTGACTTTTTTGAAAAATATCGGTCCTGAAGCAGCCAAACTGATACGATCTATCAAACTCTTCATAATAAAGTTAATCCTAGGCGGAACACGATTAATTTTAATTTTGGTGGAAATGGCACTTATGAAACCCATTGATTTAAAAGAAAAAATATAAGATGCTCCCCTTATTTGCAATACAGCTCACTTATTTTACGTGCAAAAGACTTTTAATAGTGCTCATCTTAAAGCTTATTTCAAGCACTACAAAACCCATTTGTATTAGAATGTATAAAATGCATCTGCTCGCCGCTACATGGCATAAACTACGTCGATTAAATTTCAGACAAAATAAAAAACGGCTTTGGTCTTTAATATCTAGCTTAATATTGCACTTAGAACACTTTATAAAAAAACAAATTGTTCGTTGTTTTACCTGCTACAATTTTGTTCTTTATACATTTTCAATAAAACGTATATTTTTGGAGATATTTGCAAAAAACCGATGAAAAACGTGAAAAAATTGCGAATTTTCAATTGCCAATAACTTGAAAAGTATTGGATTTTTTTTTAAACTTAAAATACAACTTTTGCTTAAAATTAGGTCTTCTATCGATATCCGAGGTTATTTTGCAAAAAAAATATTCACCCCAAAGAGGGGGTGGCAACCACCCCCAGGGGGGGTGGCGGAGTTCAAATCATTTTCACTTTTAAAGTTAAGGGTAAGATGAACCTAATTCCAAAATTTCATACAAATCGGTTCACAGTAAAAAAAATCGTAGCAATAATGCTTCAATGACTGCACTAAAACTCGAAGCTAGTTCCTCTGTATGGAATCCGCATGAAGCAAAGTATGCACTCCTTATGGAAAAAGTGCAAAAAGCATTCTTGCGTTTTCTTTACAGGCGAACCTTCGGGTATTATCCATACCTTTATCCCACTAAGTTCCTCCTAGGATGTCTAGGATATAATATGTTGACAGCGAGGCGAGCATGTGATCAGGTAGGTGTTATGATCAAAATTTGCAAAGGTCTGATCGATGCATCTGATATCCATAATGAGCTGGTTCGACTATATAAAACCGGATAATTACCTCCGCTGCAGAAAGCATCGTTTGATGGACGTGCCTGCATGTCGGACCGCAGCCCGTGCTGCGTCCCCCGTACCGCGTGTGTTGAGCACAATAAATAAGCTTGTGGAAGCCAACCCGGACTGTGATCTTTTTGAGGACAAATTTACCCATATAATGTCTTTGTGTTTAAAATTTTGCGAAAGTTATACCATTTAATTGTTACTCTAAAGTTTTATTTCATGTTTTTATTTCTAATTTTAAGTTTTTCTTTGCAAGGAATGTAATTACCTACTCTCATTTAAATATTATTTACCTAATTTTTACTAAATTTTTGTAACGTTTTATGTTATTTCTAATTTCTTTTTTATTGTTATCTTTCTTTTTCAACTTTCTTTATTTTTAAGTTTCCTTTGTTAGAAATTTACTTATCTGGTTTATGTAAGTGTTTTTTGAAGTCGTTTAAATCAAATAAATAAATAAAAATAAATTGTGCTTTCTGAAAATGTATTCAATTATTCAACGATGAATTTAACTCTGTAAATACTATTACACTTGCTTAGTTTAAAAACTGCCATTAGCAGGCCGACTCTTTTGACTTCTCGAAAAGCATGACGTTGGTTTTTGTGCAAGCACAAACTGAAATTCGATACGTTAATAACTATGTAGCTTCTCTAGAATTGATGTAAATAGGTTCGACAGCTAGCTATAGCAGCGTAGTTAATATAACTAACTATAACAATCTTGTTGATCCTTCAATAAAGTTAGAGAAGCGGGTATGCATGATGACCACTATCATCATTGGCCACCGAGAGGCCACCTGGGTCAGATGATTGTGGCAGAGCTTGTCTTTGCGGTCATAAGTGCCGCAAGAACTTTCTTTCCTGGCTGAATAAGCCAATAGCTGCGCGACACTTCTTGCCGCATTTGTCACAGGTGAAGCGCGGGTCGTCCACGAGGACCACTAAGAGTTGGTAAATACGTGATGAAACCGACCAAGTCCTCGCGACCTAAACTAATTCAAACTCAAATGAACGTCGAGAAAAGGATTACCAAGCTCCCAAAGCCCTGGACATTTGGAACACGTTGCATGGCATCCTGGAAAGTTACGTAATTCGCAGCCTTGACTTGACTTGCTCATTAGAGAATGCAGTCTTCTGTCAGCGACAATGTGATTGTACTGGTCCCGCTATGGGTGCGGCGTGAGGGAGTGTCAGGTTCTGGCCCTGGTGGGCCTCATTGGAGTTTTCAACCTCGTGCGCTAAGTCGAGATACTTTATTTGTTTCTCTTTCTCAGCTTTCACGAAGTATTCGTCATGCGGAACGGCGACATCGACTATCATCGCGCAGCGCGCTAATCGATCTATCACCACTATATCAGGCTTATTGGCTACAATAGTCCTGTCAGTGATGATAGATCGATCCCACAACGTGATATGGTCCTTTTCGATAACTGGGTCGGGCGCATACTTGTAGTACGGTACCTCAAGGTCTACAAGGTTGTATTGCAGAGCAAGCTGCTGGTATCCACCAGCAGCTCTTGGCCACTTGGTTACGTCTGTGCGATTATTCACCGTTAGTCAAACGAGAACAACCAGATATAATATGTCTGATAGACTTACCCGGATGGTGACATGCCCGACATATGGCAACCGTCCCGTAATGAGATTAATTATTATTGATTTTTATTTTGATAAGTTTAATTAATTTGTATTGTTTGTAATTTATATGTGTGTAAAGGCCTGAAATAAATCATTTATTGTTGTATTATAATAATGGTAATTAATATATGTTGTTTTCTACCTCGCTGCTTTGTCTTTTTTGGTTTTTTATATACCACAGCCGCTTTGACCGTGGCCTATGTGTTAATCCAGGATATCACCTATCTATATAAAAACATTCAACCAAATCGGTATAGCCGGTTTTTGCGTGATTGAATAACAAACATACATCCATATATTCTCACAAACTTTGACACTTATAATATAAGTAAGATAAGTAAGTCTATCAGGACGTTTCTCAGAAGATGTATGGGCTATAAAAAAAAACTGTTACTTACCTATAAACCTAGGTGGTCCCGGTCATATTAGACTAAAATAAAAACGTGGGGCCCATTACCTAACTATTGCTGTAATACTTTCTTCAAGAGGTATATGAGGTGTGGATTGCATCGACTTACTATAATCGTAACTGGAGATTTTGACAATCAATAATCAGCCGTAGCGGCTTCACCAGCGAACGCCGAGCTAACGATCTACCAAAGTATGAAGATATGCTTTGCCATAGGTAGGATTTCAGAGAGCCCCACGTTTTTATTTTAGTCTAATATGACCGGGACCACCTAGGTTTATAGGTAAGTAACAGTTTTTTTTTTATTTTCTAGTTTTCAGTGCACATAAGATAAAACCGTTTAACTTTTTTTACAGATTTTTTATTTTCTAGTTTTTAGTATTTAATGAAATTACCTACCGAATATTCCTCATTCTATATATGGGTCAGCAGCGGTGATGGAGTGCCAGAGTCTTACTGACTAAAATCCGTTTTGTTTCGTCGTAGGCCCTTTATGTACCAGGACCACGGTAACTCTTTCGAACAATCCCGCAGCCCAGGCAGGCCTTGGCCCTGTTGGGCCCCGCTAGGGTTGCTGACAGTATTCTACTTGAGTAGCCCTTTCATTTGATACCCATATTGGGGGGTTGTGGAAAAAATATGTAATCCGCCATTTTGTACCGGCAGCCATCTTGGATTCATATTCATATTTATTTGCATACCATAAAGTTATAAAGATGTTACAATAGATGATATTAGTATATTGTATTGTCATCGGAATTAAAGATGTGTACCAAAGGACATTGCTCTGCGTTCATACATAGTTGGCCCTGGAGCCAAGAGCATCGGATAATTATGTATTGTATTCTCTATCATTAGTAGATTCCTAGAAGATCTTGTATTTATAGCGGACTAGCTGCAAAAAAGATATATTTCAAAAAAAAGTATCAGATTTTGAGGTTATAATCTAACCATAACAACGAATATAATGCTACGTTCACACGCGCGCCGCGCCGCCCGGCGCGGGCTGCCCGTCGCGGGCAGGCGGACATTCAAGCTGTTCACACGCGCGCCGTCGTATCAGTCAGTGCAAGAATGGCGAGAAGCGAGGATCTCGGTGTTGTTGCTGTCATAGCCTTTGGCTTAACTTATTTTTATTGGAAAAAGAAACAAAATGATGAACGACGTTGATCATTCCGCCATGTTGTAATCTCCGATCGAAGCGACTTTCTTAGAACTTTGAATGAAGATCCACTCGTCGCGAAAGCGCAGGAGAGACTGACTGCTCGCGCGCGTGTAAACAGTCGCCGGGCGCCCGCACATTCATACTTTGAACTTTGCCAAAAAACCGACACTCGCCCGATTCGCGGCATTCACGGGCTCGGGCGTACCGTTTACACGCTCGTGAACGTGACTGTGCCCGTTGAATGTCGATTTGAACGCGCGCGTGTGAACGTACCATTAAATGTAGGTACCTACCTACCTAGGATTTTTCATAGCTTTGAGTGATTTTTAAGAAACTGAAAAGTAGGTAACATCTTAATACCTACCTAGATAATTAGGTACCTATGCAGTTGTTTTTCTAAAAAGTGGATGAAGTACAAAAATAAAATGACATATAACATTAATAACATCAATGACGGACGACGTGACGTTCACAGCAAAACTAGGGATGTAGTACAACACCACACCAATAATCGATTTTTTCGATTAAGATTTACTGTGGTCTTAAATTATTTCAAACTGTCTATTACATCACCTTTGTCATATAAACATTACAAGTAGGTATTTATGACAATGGTTTATTTTACGCCGAAAAATAAATGTTATTTTTGTATTAATTGTCGTAAAAAATGAATAAGATGTTTTAATGATTATATAGAAATAAGAAGTTTTGATTACTGTATAATATTAAGGTAGAATTCCGAGGATAGCGGCTACGACAGCCGCGCGCGGCTTACGACAGTCGTCGGCCGCGCGCGACAATAGTCAACCTATGAAAATGTATGGCACAGCTGCCGAGGTCCGCGACAGTCGCGCGCGGCCGACGAATTTCGTAAGCCGCGCGCGGCATTTCTTGATTTTGTTCGTCCGTTCCCTCTAGTCGAAGTGCTAATTGATATCCTTGAAGAAGAGGAGAATGACGTGCTGCTGTGGCTGTATTATGAAAATAGATTACAAATCGACCCTATTTTTAAAAAGTAGAAATGAAGAAGGGTATTCCCAAATACTGATTCAAAAGCATTTGTATTGTAATGAAAACCGAAAGGAAGTTTTACCGACTAAATAAAAACAATTCAATTCTGGTTTTCTAAGATTCTATAGCGCTAGACCATGTTGAGATGCGTACGGCCGCGAGCGGCTCACGAAATTCGTCGGCCGCGCGCGACTGTCGCGGACCTCGGCAGCTGTGCCATACATTTTCATAGGTTGACTATTGTCGCGCGCGGCCGACGACTGTCGTAAGCCGCGCGCGGCTGTCGTAGCCGCTATCCTCGGAATTCTACCTTTATTCTTACTACCTATTTAAATTGGAGTATGACTGCATTCATAAAGTATTCTTATTAGGTTTAAAAGAAAGCACTAGAAAAGAAAACACAATCGATCGATTAATAATTCAATCAATAGATTATAATTGTTTGGACATCCCTATTGCACTTCTGACATGACATGACATTAGGCGAATATGGCGATCGAATTTTATTAGTCGCGTTAAATTCTATTAAAAGTTTATTTTGGAATACAGCTAGTCCGTGATACAGGAGTATTTGCAACTTACATAATAAAATAGGCGATTAATTATCGTATATTCTGATACTCTTTACTGCACAGGGCCAATTTGGACATTGTCCTTTCAGATCAATCTGACAACAGGAAGGTACTTAAATTTGAATTACTAAATTTGACCCAAGAAAAAATAATAAAAAAAATAAAACAAACGGGGTGAGCTAAATAAAACCGTTTAATAACTATGAAAGTAACTAAAATAAACTATTTTATTAACTTGTATTACATAATACAAGTTTTAATTATGTCATGTAGTGGAGGTAGATAACACTATCTGGAGGAATGCTGTATAATAGAACTAAAGGTATAATAATATAAATAAAAGAACAAATTGGATTATACTCCTGTTTATTTGTGTTTTTTATATATGTCGGAGCGAACACATCAGGAGGATGGCACTATTATCCGACATCAGTTAGGGTAATCGTACAAAGAGATAACTCAAGCAGAACTCGAGAACGTTTATTCAAATTACTAAGAACAAAAGACAGCCCCCAAAACGCCCGCCCTTCGCCACTTCCTATGTGTTTTGGCTGGGAAGGAGAAGTGGCGGAACAAACTCCCCAGCAACACAAGTCTGTCTGTTAGGTTAGAAGAACCGTTACAATTTAAGTTCACAAGACACTTTACATTTGGATCTACAACGGTACTACACCGCTAGGCAATAACACTAGGTACACTAGACGTAACGAAAGGCAGTAACGCGACGACTCCAACGAACACTCGATGAAGACTCGACCAAGACTGAACTAAGACTGCGCTATGACTGAGCTCCGCGGACGCCACGCTGACCGCCACGACTCCGCCAAGCGCGCCAAAATGTTGTTTCACCGGATACGCCACCAGAGGGCGCGCTTGCGTCTCGTTCAGTGACCGTACTATTGACTATCTCCGACATACGAGGGTCACACTGAAAGTTTTTAGAACTGGCCACTTATAAACAATATAATAAAAAAATAATTCGAAAATTCGAAAATAGAACTCTTTACCAATATTACTGAGTATATATTTAATTCATTTGTCATTTGTTTTACGATTTGGCGGCAAATTGAAAATTGTCTGTGTCACGTCAACATGAATTTAACACGAGAAAATTTTCGTGCAATGATTTTTTATGACTTTCGATGTCATTTAAGTCAACAAGAAAGTTATGATAGACTACGATTGGCCTTTCACGATGAAGCCCCATCTCGTGCGACTGTTTACAACTGGTTTAATGAGTTTAAACGTGGTCGCACTAATCTCACTGAAGATTTACCTGAGGGACGGCGTTCTACGGCGACGACTGAAGATAACATCTGTGTTGTGCGGCGTATGATAGAGACTGATAGAAGAGTGACCTATCAGCAGATTCGGACAAGCTTAGGCATCGTTATGAGTCAAGTGCACAAAATCCTCCACGAACATTAAGCGGTCAGGAAGCTTTGCGCCTGGTGGATACCTCATAATTTGACTGAGGCTCAAAAACTCCATAGTGTGGATTGGTGCCGTAAAATGATTAAAAGATTTAACGGAGGTGACTCAAATGCTGTGTTCGACGTACTAACACTACAATAAAACATATAATAAAACGAATAACTGGCTAATGTAACCAGTTTCTGATTTTCTAAGAACTTTCAGTTTGACCCTCGTATATATCATTTAGCTTTTTTGATTTTGTTTGCAATTTGTCCTCACAATCATCAACGTCTTTTCTCCGAGCTAATATTTTATTAATATTTTTACAGTTATTAAAAATCATACACCTAATAACAATATTGATTAGATAATCAGTAACGTTTTCTTTATGTATTTTACATTTTATAAAATCAAAATTTACAAATATACTTATAGCTGTGTTCATTATTATTTTTAAATTCGATTTTTCAATATTTTCTTTTATTATTTCATTAATATAACTAAGAAATCGGTTAGTAATGTATATGTGATGTATGATGTGTTATGGTCAGATCATTTTCCTTTGGTTATGGAATGTCATCTTAATGTTATATTACCAAAAATGTATGATGTTTACAAAAACAATAATCAGATTTTTAGGGGGGAGCAAAGTCATTCACAAATTGAAATTTATAAAACAGAATGTCATAAAAAGTTGAGACTGATTGCAGTATTGCGATTCTATAAAATTCGAACAACAACTCGCATTTCACTTCGATTCGAAAAGTCATTTCATTGTAACCAGGCACGGGGTTTTTTTCCACCGTTCTACAGTAAAAATTAAATGGTATAGGAAACCAATGAAACAACTATATTTCACTTCCATGTATTTTACAGACAAAAGTTAGGTTATTATAATAATGCTGTAATAGACACACAATAATAATTGCACACACAGTACAGGGCTGACCGCCCCAGACCACTATGTCTCGGGTTCCACAGTGGGCTGAAGTGGCAACCTCTGTCCATATCCTATACCTGTGAACATGAGTATATTGATTCCAAACAAGGCCTCAGGGCCGCTTTGCAAGTTCGAGAGGTGAACACTGGTGACTGGTAGCTCAATCGTTAAATGAAGTAATCACTATGCTGCACACACGCAGGCAGATAATAAAATTAATACAAAGCTCTTGTTAGGCAAGGCTCACAAAGTACTCTCTCTCTCTGCATACAACTCCCTAGTCAGAAAGTCTCTCCCTCAGTCTCTCAAATAGCTCCCCTTGGCATCGGTGATAGACGGGGTCCGTCTATCTCCACACGGAAATCGTGTCCTCCGGGGGTATGTCGTACAGGACAGATAATCACACAGCACTCACGCACAACACAAGGTACCTGACGTCTTCATGTAACGAGGAGCGTGGAGGCGGTAGCCGCCACTGTGGGTCAGCCACGCTGTCACAGCTCACCCGTCGGACCGTATCTGGCCGACGAACAGTCGCAAGACCACGGCGACACCAATCACCCACGCGGTGACCATGTGCACAAGAGTAGCCTGAGATTAAGGCCCTCCTAAAAACGAGACCTGTAGACAACAACCCTGTATGAAACGCATGAATCTACACGAATTCCGAGAGGAACAGAAACACGTACAATATACTCACAGGAAACTCCAAAATATGCTCCGAAGAAATAATGGCCGATAAGCGTCAGAAACTGTCGGGAACAAAGTCTGCTTCCATTGCAGACGGATCCTGGATAAGGCTGAGCGGGAAACGATGCCTGACAAATATATGGCTCGACGGCACTCGTGGCATCAGGGCTCCAGAACCCTGGCCCCTCCAGACACCAAGCTCAGACCCAAAATGGCGTGACTCCTCACGTCCAAACCCCAAAAATCCTCTTTTCCATCGCAATGACAACCACTCTCTCGAATGTTCGACCACAGAGCAGAGCAAACTCCTTCCTGTCATAAACCATTCCCTGTCAAACTTGACTAATCGATCCTTACGTCCGAATGCATCAGACCGATGAAATTAATCAAATGATTTCCAAACACCACACATAACATCGCTAAATAATTGCTAGAAATTATTTCAAATTTAAGTACCTTCCTGTTGTCAGATTGATCTGAAATTTGGTACACATATTTTCACAAAGCTTGTTATAAACCTTCTAAACGCAATGAATCAAGTATTTAATTTTCTATTAAAACTTGCCAAGTAAAATAATCATCAAAAAGTAACTATTTTTAACTGAGGTATGTGTATAGAACTTGGTACTTATTCAGATCTCACTTCTTTTATAGGCGAAGCATTCCCATATAATCGAACTTGGCAGCCTTTCACATTTTTGTTTTGGGTGGGATTTCATTTATTTTTGTAAGGTTGTTTATTTTATTTTTTTCTTATGATTAAGTTAGTTAAGGAAATGTCTCATTTATACTATCTTTCAGATTTTTAAATATGCACTATGCTTCTTACAAAGAAATTAACTAGATTAACTAAATGGACTAGATTTACCAACTGACTGACATGACATGTTATCATATACAAGGTGTTGCTTTGCATTTGTGCCATACTTCAGGAGGAGGTCATAAAATACGTATATGACGAAGCAAGGTTCTCGTGGTTGTTTTTAAAAAGTGTGACGTCAGCATCGCTGACGTCACCAACTTCCTGGTCAGGGTTAACACTCATAATTGGCAATTAAAACAAGTAATTTAAATAGGTACTCACTTGATTTATTTATTTCAATTTACTCGGGAGGTCCGATCGCTACGACAGCTCGAGTAAGAATGCCCGAGTCTGGCGAGCGCTCGGCCTTTTATAGTAGAGATGGGTGCGTCATTCATTCAGTCATTCATTGAACAAAACACCAATCTCCACACATTAAAATTAGTTTTTTACATTAAAATTGCTATCTACTATTTTATAAACAAATTTTTTAAATCGATTAACATGCGTAAATCTATTTTTAATTCTAACACGTGGTAAAAATAATGATCACGTATTTTTTATTTTTGAAATGTAGTTCCTCACCAACATGACATACATTGAAATAATCTCTACTCTTACCATAGTTACTAATTTTGATAATAAAATGATTTAAATTACAATTTTTACTTAATTACAATCAACAAATTTGATTCAATTTTGAGGTTATGCTGGGCACGTGTTTTTGTTTGTCATCCTATTGTGGCGAGCCGCCGACACGGCCATTCTGACAGGCGGCGCGTGCTCTGCGTCTGCCTTCGTATGAGTTTTGGTGTCTGAAAAAAACAAAAACGTTTTCCTTTGAACTTGGTATCCGTAAGCAAACTATGTTGCTTGTTATTATGATAATTGCTTTAAGCATGGTACACAAAGAAGTCTGTCGTGCCCTGCCTTGCTAGTTTTAGAATCTGTGGTGATACATGTCTACTCATGGTTCCACAAGGCGTCCCAACGGTATCTCAGGGTTCTCTTGTGGATGCATCAAGGATCTGTGGTTAGCTCAAGGGTAACACATGGTTTTAGCTCAGAGGTATCACTCTCCAGACCTATATTCTCGTAGATTATTAATATTACAGATGAACCCTAGTGGGTTGCAAAATATCATGAAAATAATAAGTTTTAACTCACCGATTTTAATCCGATGACCAATTTTCGTCGTCGTGAGCTGGCTGTCTTTGAACTGGCTGGCCAGCTTGTGATGTGGATGGCACCGGGTCGGGAGCGGTTGTATTGTTGTTTTGAGGTGTGTCGTGATCTTCACCCGCCGACACGGCACCTTGGTCTCCCGGCTGTGGCGCACGCCGAAGTTGGTCGTGGGCAACTTTTCGGGAACGTCCTCTACCTACCACCTTTTTGACCATATAGCGGTCATTTTCAAGTACCCTGATAATTTCGTAGGGTACACTGAATTTGAAATCCAGTGACGTTTGATTGCGTGGATTGTTCTTGATCAGGACATAATCTCCACGCTGGAAATGATTAATTTTAGCCTTGCGAGAGTTGAAGCGTTGTCTGTCATACTCAGCGGTTTGAGCCATTCGTTGCTGTACGTGTCTGGTTAGCGCTTCTATGTCGACTGTTTGGTTGTCAATGTCAACCAATTTAAGTAGTTCTGGTGGCACGCAATGTTTTCGTTGCGTGATGAGTGTGAGTGGTGCTACTCCTGTCACACGATGTGCTGTACAATTCATCGCTAGTTGCAACTCTTCAAGGACACTATGCCACTGCTCGGTCTCGTAGTTCTTGATCATTACCAGGGCATTTTTTAGTGTGGCTACCACCAGTAGCGGCGTAAGGGGGGGGCGGAGGGGGCGGTCCGCCCCGGGTGCCACGTCTAGGGGGGTGCCATCTCGGTCGGTGCATATCTGCACGACCAGGATGGCGCGGGCAAAAGGGACCATTCACGGAGGGCTTTCGTAATCTGCAAAGCCTAGGCCTAGGTAGGGTGACACAGTCCGACTGTCACCCCTCTCTTTTTCACTCACATCCTTGCCGCACCCCACTCGCGCCAAAATCACAATAAATTAACTGATTATTTAAATGAATTCCTTGAAGTTAGAAAAAAAGCGCTCGCTTCGCTCGCGGTTTTTTTTCTTTACACATTTTAATTTATTGTGCGCTTACTTTTGTGACCCAAAACTCAAAAAATTTCGAGCTCGGTACGCTCGCCGCTTTTCCACTTTACACTGCATTCTTTTAACTACTTCGAGTACTTTTGTGTCCCATAACTCAAAATGTTTCGCGCTCGCTACGCTCGCGGCCATTCCACTTTGCACTATTTTCTTTTAACTGGTTTGGGTACTTTTGTGTCCTGTAACTCAAAAATTTTCGCGCTCGCTACGCTCGCGGGTTTCCCAATATTTGCAGTGCTTTCTTTTAACTGCTTTGGGTACTTTTGAGACCCAACACTCGAAAAATTTCGCGCTCGCTACGCTCGCGGCTTTACAAAACTTTGCAGTGCTTTCTTTTAACTGCCTTAAGGTACTTTTGTATCTCTAAACTCAAAAAATTTCGCGCTCACTACGCTCGCGGCTTTTGAAGAATTTACAGTGGTTTCCTTTAACTGCTTTGGGTACTTTTGTGTCCCTAAACTAAAAAACAAATGCACACGGTACTGATGGCAGGTTATATGTAGTATGCGTTTAAAAATAATCCATAAAAGAAATTTTGGGGTGCTCAATAGGTAGCCGCCCCGGGTGCCATCTGATGCTACGCCGCCACTGGCTACCACTCTCTCCACTTGGCCATTCGCTCGGCTGATGCCTGGTGCTATAGCATGAATATTAATGCCAAACCGTTCACAAAACTGTGTGAATTCGCCTAAAAATTCCCTTCCTCCATCTACAATTATTTGAACTGGTGTTCCAAATAAATGTACCGTCCGTTTTAAGGCCGCTAGCGTACTGTGTGGGCTTTTATCAGTAGCATGATATAACAGTACGTACTTTGTGAAGGCATCCACCGTTACAATGACGTATTGTTGGTCTTCTTGGGTTCCCAATTTACCCGTGATGTCCATATGGATCACTTGAAATGCACATGTTGGCTTTTCAATTGGATGAAGCTGTACTTGTACTGCCCCCGATGTGCCTTTACTAGTTCTACACACTACGCAGTTGTCGACGTATCTTCGGATCGTGGTGCTCATCTTGTCGAACCAGTAGGTTTCCTTAACTTTCTGTAGGGTCTTCTCCCAGCCTGGGTGCTTGAGTGTAGTGTGGAAGGAATTAATTAAACTCCATTGGAATGATTTCGGCACTACGGTTCGTAGCTGTCGGCCGGCACTCGGATCTAAGACATACTTCTTCAGTACGCCATTCTCCAAAGTATAACCTTCTACGGGGTTGTTATCAATCAGGTTATTCAATATTGGTCGAAGTTCATAATCTCGTTGCTGTTCGACCTTCAACCATTCCAAATCCTTTTCAATTACATTTACTGTAAGCTCACTGTGATTTCTACTGAAGAAATCAGCATGCTGAAGCCGGTTTCCTTTACGATATTCGAGCTCGAAATCATAATTCTACAAAAATGCCCACCAGCGGTGAATCCTTGGCAGCAAATCCTTCTTGTGTTTAGATGCCCTTAGCGAATTGCAATCGGTTATTACTGTAAACTTTCGTCCATACAGATACTGTCGAAAGTGCTTCATTGCTCGGACTACTGCTAATGTTTCGAGTTCATAAGAATGATACCGGCTTTCAGTATCAGTGGTTCTCATGCTCATGAAAGCCACCGCATGTTGTCGTCCGTCGATAATCTGTACGAGAACTGCCCCAAATCCGAGACTGCTCGCGTCTGTATACAGCTGTATTGGTGCTCCTTCTTGAAAGAGAGTTAGCACTGGAGACGATGTGAGGCATTGAATTATCGTTGCTCTGGCTTTCTCGTGTCGGTCGTCCCATTCCCATTTGGCTCCTTGTTTGGTTAATTCGTACAGCGGTATCATAATGCGTGAAAAGTCGGGGATGTATTTCCTGAAATAGATCGCGAGCCCATTGAACTGTCTTACTTGCTTGACGGTTTTTGGTACCGGAGCTTTGACCAGAGCTTCCACTTTTCTTGGACTGGGTCTTACTTGGCCGTCTGATACCACGTTGCCTAGATATTCAATGGTCCGCTTGAAAAAACTGCATTTATCAGCATTTATGGAAAAGCCGGCTTCTTGTAAGGCTAATAAAATGCGTTCGATGTTAGCTAGTCCTTCGCTAAAGTTCGTACTTTTGCTCAGTACGTCATCGACATATACCTGTGCAACTGTTCCCAATAGCGGATACAATGCTCTGTTGATGCACCTCTGATAAACGGAACAGGCATTGCTCAGTCCAAACGGCATAGTGATGTATTCATACAGGCCGTCCGGTGTCACAAACGCGGTCTTCTCGATGGACGTTTCTGCGATGGGTATTTGATGGAATCCTGCAGCCATGTCAAAGCTGGTGTAGTAATACCCATTGGCTAATTGGTCAATTTGGTCAGAGATGAGAGGTAGTGGGTAATGGTCACGCAATGTATTCGCGTTGAGCTCCCTGTAGTCTACACATAGCCGATCATCTCCATTCTTCTTCTTAACTAAAATTATCGGACTTGAATAGGGAGATTTGCTTTCGCGTATGATGTTGTGTTCCAACAAATCCTTGATGATGTTCCGTACCTTTTCTCGTTCCACCGGACTGAGTCGGTATGGTCTTCGCTCGACATATTTGTCTGCATTCTTCAGTCTTATTTCAAGCTCTCCAGTATTGACGCGCGTTTTTGGATATCCTCGGATGAATAGGTGCTCATATTTGACTAGTAACGTGCGTAACTGGTTTAGTTCTTCGGGATTCGTCAGGTCACAGTCTAATTTGTCAAAGGTGATACTTTTTGTCGTTATATGATGAACCATTTGCTGATGCATCAGTCTGGTTCCATCTGTCGTTATCACCATGCTTAAGTTGGTACCATGGATCAGATTCATACCAATCAACACGTCAGCTGACATCTCGTGATCAGGAATCACAAAGAATGATATTTCTACCCTTATGGAGTCAATGATGCAGACTGTCTTCATCTCGACTAATTAAATTACTGGAAATCGGCCAATCCCTTTGAGGTGGTTGACTGCAGAACGACGCTGACCCGGTAATTTTGCAGCAATTGATTCACGCATCAACGAACACTCTGCTCCACTATCGAAAATGGCACGTATTGTTGTTCCATCAATTGTAACAGTAATGACATGGTATTACTAGGGCATGGCCATGACTGGCCCCAGACGACAAAATATGCGGTAAATGCTCATACCTTAGTATTGGCATGGCTATTGACAAATGTTTTAACTATCAATCTTGATAAAACTACCCTTCTCCTTACGCCCCACTAGCATCCCTTCTGAGAATACCATGTTACTTAAAGCTCACAAATGCCCTCTTGGCCTATCCTCACTTCATTGTGATTGTCCTCAAATATCAAGGTCCTTAATGGTCAAATATCTTGGAGTTTATATAGATAGTTCTCTGAGCTGGAAACCTCATATCGTTCATATTCTTAGAAAGGTTCGAAAGTGTATATTTATCTTCAAAAAACTGAGAGCATCTGCAGACCTTCCAATCCTGAAAACCGTATATTTTGCCTTATGCCAGTCCATCCTAAGTTATTGCATTACTGTATGGGGTGGTGCACTAAAAACACTGGCTACACCGGCCGGGTGACTTGTCAAAAATCAGCCGTATAATTAAAAATTGTATTAAAATAGAATAATTAGCTAAATCGCCCTAAAAAGTTGATAATTTAATAGTAATAGTCGTAAATATAGTGTACAAATGTTTGTGACGTTATTGCAAAAGGATAACTCGTAAAAATCTACACAACACGGAGGCGGTCAGCTGTCAACCGCTCAGTTCAAATTAATCGGATTTTAACGGGAAGTATCTCTCTATTATAACTGTAACACGCTTTATTATACTAATTCTCTGGCAGTAGATTATGTTATTTACTTTAAAAGTGAGAATAACGAAAAAAAATTAAAATTAATATCAATTTTGTAACCTACCTTATCTTAGAAAATTAAAAATTAAAATCAAATAAAACTAAAAAAGTCCCAATACATTCTTGATTCTCATATAAGTTACATGTTCCTTTAACAGTAACTTCTGTTACATTACACATTGAAGGCAAATTATAGATAATTTGTGTTAACAAAATCTATAGCTACATTTCAATTTTGTACTTAATTTTCTATTAA
Source organism: Helicoverpa armigera (assembly GCF_030705265.1). Taxonomy (NCBI): domain Eukaryota; kingdom Metazoa; phylum Arthropoda; class Insecta; order Lepidoptera; family Noctuidae; genus Helicoverpa; species Helicoverpa armigera. The sequence goes on along the minus strand of NC_087127.1, from coordinate 4,112,016 downwards.
TTAAATCTAATTCATTCTGTTCTATGCTATATAATCTTTCAAATACTTAATTCATATTTTAAATAATCCAACACCTAAACCTATTACCTAAAACTATTCTTTTCTGTCTTTCTCATCTTGTTTACTCCACGCTTTCAGTAAATACCCGACACTATGTTCGTTATGATAAGGAAGGCCACTGCCAAGGACAAAAAAAATCGGTAAAATAACTTCTAAATTAAACGGTTTTATCTTATGTGCACTGAAAACTAGAAAATAAAAAATAGTTACTTACCTGTCAACCTACGTAGGTGGTCCCGGTCATATTAGACTAAAATAAAAACGTGGGGCTCATTAACTATTGCTGTAGTACTTTCTTCTAGAGGTATAATAGGTGTCGATTGCATCGACTTAATAACCTGACTATAATCGTAACTGGAGATAAATACACATACCTTTCATTAGATTTCTCTTTATAACGATCCGAAACCGCAACAAAATATTTATTTTTACGAGTGTTTGTTCTTGACATAGATTTATGTTGTTGACAACTCACAGAAATGACAGATAGTCTATGGATGAACACCGTTATTAATCGGTAACGTAAACTACCCATTAAAAAAAAACATAACTATGATCAAATCAGAATAAAAGGACCCCCCTTTTATTTTGCTCATGTCTCCCAACTGCCCATCTCTCCCCTACCTAGAAAGAAGAAAGAAAGAAAGAAAAAATATTTATTGACACAAGCCACACATACACATAGAAATAAAAATAGAATAATAATAAAAAAAAGTAAGAAAAGGTTGTGCCAAATACCTCCCCTATTATAGATAGATAGATTTTGACAGATCTGTCAAAATCTCGAGTTTAATTTAGTTCAACTCGTCAACACGCTCGAAAGAGTAGCGCTAGTGTAGTTTGACAATGTCAATCACGAAACTTTAAGGTAGAATTCCGTGGGTCGCGATTGTCGCAGCCGCGCGCGGCCGACGACAGTCGTAGACTTTGTTCGTCCGTTCCTTCTAGTCGAAGTGCTAATTGATATCCTTGAAGAAGAGGAGGATGACGTGGCTCACGAAATTCGTCGGCCGCGCGCGACTGTCGCGGCCCTCGGCGGCGGTGCCATACATTATTATGGGTTGTGTGCGAGCCTCACGTAACCCACACAAGAAGGTGTCAGAATGTCAGGGAGAATAGCTACGGGGAGTGTGCTTGTCAATAATATACGTCAGTACGAGCTGAATGCCTTGAATGCACTGTCATAACATAACTAATACATATAGGAATTAGGGCGGTTTCGTAATCCGACCCGACAATGACAAAAAATACTTAATGCTAAATTATGTATTTTAAATAATGGCTTGCACAGGTTGACTATTGTCGCGTGCGGCCGACGACTGTCGTAGGCCGCGCGCGGCTGCGACAGTCGCGACCCACGGAATTCTACCTTTAGAACGTTTTGAACCGAATGGAAGTGAGAGTGATGTCGAAGTGAAATGTGAGAATTTTATAGAATCGACGTACTGATCTTCATGAATGTAGTGGCAAAACTTGTTCAAATTCAGATCATTATGCTGTTATTGACAATTTGGATTCTGACATCGTACGTGCCTTAAGCGAGGCAGCTGTGATAGGTCGAGAAGGGAGGAGAACATGCCCGAGAAAGGTGGTTATAGGGTGGAACAAACATGTTGCTGAGGCTCACAGGAATGCTCAGCAAAAATTTAAGGTTTGGCTATGGCAAACCAACTACTGGGCTTTTTTATAACGAAATGTATAGACTAAGAAAATCTTTGAATCGCGATTAAAATGGTGTCAGGATCACGAATCTCAAATTAAAATGGACACATTAGCCTCGCACCATTCAAAAAATGATTTTTGTGCATTTTGGCAACATAGAAATAGGTTACAGACACGACCGGGTATTCCTGTGAGCGTTGGTGGTATGAGCGACCCCGAGAATATAACAAATCTTTTCAAAGAGTGTTTCACTGTGAAATCTCCTCTAGGGCCTTCGAGTACTCTAATTAATGCTGAGCCCGGTATGGCACTGGGTATACAGTTTAAGTCAAAAGAGGTTGCCAAATCCATAAGTTCCATGACACGAGGAAAATCCCCAGGCCATGACGGGCTCAGCATTGAGCATCTTCGATGGGCCACACCTGCCGAGAGTCTTGGCATTGCTGTTTAGCCTTTGCATGGGTCATAGTTATTTGCCTAGCGAGATGTTGCGAACAGTGGTTGTCCCAATTGTCAAAAATAGGACTGGTGACTTTGCGGACAGCGGTAACTATCGACCCATTTCATTGGCTGCAGTAATCAAAGGTTCTCGATGGTATGCTTAATACAAAACTTAATGAGTTTGTCACACTTCATGCGAACCAGGGGGTCTACTCTAATTCTACGAAACGAAACTTCGATATCGAACGAAATTCAAACGAAGTTTCGTTAGTGACCCTACTCTATTTCATTTTTGGATGCGCATACGAAGTTCGGAACCATAGACAATTTTCGTGAACGAATGGAATCTATAATATTGTGTGGAGTTTTTATGATGTCGACTAAACTAAGTTACGGTTTTTACTTTAACTTGAAATTATTAAACTTTTCAGCTTTACTTATTCATGTAACATTATAAATGTGATTCATTACATATTTCTTGTAATATTCATGCAAACAATCTAAACTTTCAGGCAAAAAATATATTTTCAACTACTTTCGACTTGAAACCTAAAAAACCTTTGACAGTCATTGCTAACCAACTAATTTGAAGAGTACTATTTCATGCCAAAAATGGGTAATCACGTATGACAACCAAAAATAGCGGCTTATTACAATCTTATCATAACATTCCAACTTACGATTCTTTGTTTGAATACTTTGATAAGTTTTCTGAAGTGTGTTTCTCAAGTGTCGTATTAAATAAATCATGTTTCCAAGTGCTTTTATACCAAGGTACGCGTTCCCTAAGGAAGTATTATGTCGTACTTTACTACAGTCCGACTTCTACGTAGATACGTCTGCTGTATTTTGGTTCGCAACAAGTTTTGTTTTGGATTTAAAAACTTCGTGAGTAGATATCAGATTATACAAATGCAATAGGTATTTGGTTTCGCTCTAACACCATTGCCTTTTCTAATACTAATCATTTATATTTTCAGTTTAAAATGGCTCCACATAAGGGGTTCGGCAACTCCTCAACAAATCGAAACCGTTCTCAATTTCCTGGACGAACATAGAGATTAAACTAGTGGTAGATTGAACCCACCAAAAACATTAAATGTAAAAAAATGCCAAGTCTCTCGATGCAGTCTTTCCATCGTAAAAAGTTTTGAGATCTCATAGCATAGAAGCCAAGTCCTATTCAAAATATTTTGTAGTTATAAATCAACATTTAGTAATTGTATCAATAGTTTTCTTTATATAAAAATTTTTCTTTTACATATATATATATATTAGTTTGTTCGTTATTTATAGTAGTATAAATAACTAATTAAATAAATAAATATCTACTAACTTACAAACTATAACTAAACTAAACTAAATAACACGTAAATATCTCCGAATATCAATTATCACTACAATATTTTTTTAGTTTCGAAATGGTTTTTCATAGACAGATGACGCTATCAAATGAAAATTATCGAATTATTTTGAAGTACTACTTAGACTGCGCTTTGTAACGAAACCATAGCGCGATTCAGACAGGTACAACGCCATCTATCGAGCGCGCATACAATATTTATTGCAATACAATGGAGTTTTAGCTTTATTAATTTCATGAATTATGAACTTTATGTATTAATTTGTATTAATGATAGTCTATATTGTATTACATTTATATTATTCTTTTCTATTCTATGTATGTATTCATCCAATTGAATAGGTACTTAAACAACGAACAAAGTTAACAATGCAGTCAAAATCCATACATAATGTTCTTGCCAAACCGCAAATATAAAATTGTTTTCTATGGCATATTATATTTTAATGTTTTTTATAATGTTTCCTTCATATGTGGCTAATGACTTATCTTGGTGCAAAATTTGAAGTTTCTAAGTCTGCTAGAAGTACCTTAGATTTTTGATGATCTGTCAGTGAATCAGTGAGTCAGTGAGTGACAAAATGGTGTAACTTTGATCGATCGTAACTCCTAAACTATTAATTCAATTGGCATGTTATTTCGAACTTAAGCTTGTTCTAATGCCTACTATTATTCACCGAAAACCTAAACTCCTAGCTTTGTCCACGTCGAAGATATAGGGGGGGCGAATGAGCCGCGAATCGCTTCGAGAAAAGATGGTACGGCCGTGCCCGTTTTGCTCGAGACTTGGCTGGGGCACTGCCGTGCGCCCAGATAGTTGAATCCAGCCAGGAAGATAACCTGAGAGTCCAGCTGTAATAGCTGCCTATGTACCACCACCATTGACACAAGAATGTCTGACTTTCACACCTTGTAAGTATTTTACTGTGGTATATTAAATAATGCTATTGTAAATAATTTGTACACAATATAGATAACATTTTTTTGAGTGTATTTATAAGAAATACTCTTCAGAACGAATACAGATTAACTTTACTATTGAACAATGATTGCATCTTTTTTATTATGTTTGCATATGATATTAACACATTCACTGCGTTACGGCAAGTATTTGGCCGTATTTGACTCTCAGCCAGTGCGGTAGCTCGTTGTCCTTGTTTTGCGTACTGTGCGGGGGCGATTTATCTAAGTTCCCTTGCGCGTAGGAATGAGATAGTGATATTTTCAATATTGTTGCTTTTAATATAATAATATTGTACACTAACAATATACGGCAAAATAGTTGCCGTAACGCACAGTAAAATAATTATTTTCATTCAGTGCGGTACGGCGAATATCTTGCCGTACCCCCCCAACCCCGCACCACACTGCATGCGTCCGCGCGGCGGTTCAGTGTGCGCTAGTGCTGGCCGTAAGCAAGACGTAACAATATTTTTTGTGAAAAATATTACGCGGTTCTGCTACAATGAGACGTTCACATAAAAAAACTGGATTTGAGTAGAGAGAGAGAGGGGAAATCATCATCTTGATGCCAAAGATGTCAAGTGTGAAAATAATTCAGTGGAATAACTACCTACTTACTAAGTTTCATACACGTCCTTTAATAGTTTTTAGTTTTTTTTTTTTTAATTGGTCTGTTGGCGTAGTGGTTGTGGGTTAGATTCCCACACAAATCAAACATTCTTTGTGTAGTTGTCTTGGTCTGGGTGTATTTTCTAACTATACTATGCATTATATGTATTTGGGACTAGGTGGCGCTATAGTGTGATTGTGGTAGAATATAAATACATATTTATACATATTATATAATTAGGTAACATAATTATGTTGATTTATATAATAATATAACACTGATAAATATGAATATTTTATCTACAATAAAAAATATTTTTAAACTATCGACTATCATTCCAGAAGTAAACCCCATCCCTAGCATTTTTTCACTTCTACGCTGTACGGCATATATATTGCCGCGAATGAAAGATTTTGAAAAATCTCTGTATCTTTCAAAGTATAACAGAGAACCCGGGGCGACTGCAGCTAGGTGTATACAAGGATATAGTCTATCGATTTGTTGATAAAAACCATTGATATAGGTGGTTTCCACGTCTGTATAGGCTTTGAAAGTCAGGTTCTGGTACGGCAAAATAGAAGCCGTAACGCATATCAGGAAATATAGATACGGGCAGCATTTGTCTCGTATCGCACTGGTAGAAAGTTTAGATTTAACGCTGCCGCAGTGAATGTGTTAAATGGGTCAAGTGTTGAGTTGAGAACTTTTTGTTGTTACTTAACCCATTCAAGTGTCTTAGCCATATTTTGTTTACGCTGTTGTTCTGAGCTATTGACTAAAATTGGAATGTTGTTTGGCAGCCTCTCGACATACACACTCAACAAGGAGACGATCTGCCAGCACAGGTGTAAGAAGCAGATTGTATCAGTATGAAGAGGAGCGTGCACAGAGAGAGACGGTGAAAAACGCAGAGCTTGCAGGCATCAGTGCTACCCTGTTGCAGCTGCATAACACAATAAAGGAATATGTGGATAGGAATTAAGATTCTGTTAGTGTTTTGTTAGTAATTAATTGTGTTTAGTATTTCTTTGTTATTAATTTGTTATGTTTAAACAGGGTAATAGTAAATAAAACTTTAAGTAGGTATATAATTTATTCTTTTATTTATTTAACTCTAAAGGAAAGAAATAACATCATGTCAAATTCTTAATATCAATAAACAAACAGTTCTTCTGGAGCATGTTATGATGTGCTTGAGTAGAACTTTGTCCTACCTATTCCTTTCTAAAATTTGCACTAACAAAGCTCTGTAAAGTTGTATCTGCTTTCAAGAGAATCTTCAACAGCTTTATGTATAGGTATCATCATATGCCCAATTAGAGCATACCCAGAGTTACCTAAAATATACATGTATATGAAAATATGTGAATAACACTACTACACAATATTAATAAATTATTATAAACGTGAAAGTTTGGGGTACCGCTTTTGTACAAATATATTCAAAATGCAATAAAGTCAAACATACCTAAAACTGTTTCATTCTGGAGACCTTCCAAGTGGCTTCTAATCTCTCCAAACATAAGCATCATGTGTGTTGCTCCACCAAATGACACATCCACATTTGTTATACATATAGTAAGGATTGATGATCAGCATCATAATAAACAACAGTCAATGCCTCAATTAAATAATTGATGTTTAGTTCTTATACTTACAACTTGGGTGTGAAAATGTTTTCGATTAAAATATTGTTCCTCATGCTCCAGAAGGTCTAGCAATTGAAATATGCATTGTTTGGAGGTAATAAAGGCATGATTTCCTACAAACTCTACGTCGGGAATTTCGCTAATATTTAATTGATTGCGCAAGCTCTGCCGGTTCCTTCTTCGCTCTACACGATCTTCACGTAAAGCTGCTTTGATTAAAAGATTTTTGTAGTCTTTGCCAATAATTTTCACTCAAAATTCACAAAACGAAAAGTAACACGAAAATCAAACGATAACTCTTTTGGTTACGTTGAATTTGAGGTTAAAATTCCGAAGTTTCGTCTGTCAAACTCAAATATTCTTTTGTATCATTTCGAATTAGAGTAGGGTTATAGACAATAAACGTCAAACAATCTTCGTTCGTACGAAATTTCGGAACGAAATGGAACCGTGGTAAGAAGTTCGCGAAATTTCGTACGAAAGTTCGTTTTTCGTTGAATTAGAGTAGACCCCCAGTTCGGGTTTCGGCCAGGATTATCCACAGAAAGCGCTGTGTTGTGTGTTAAGCATACTGTGGCATATTATTCGGAGCGGAAAACGCCAGTTTATGCCTGCTTTCTGGATCTTTCCAAGGCTTTTGACCTGGTTTCTTACATCCATTTTGAGAAGTTGACATAATTGAATATTTTTCAATATGTTGATTTATTTTTAATCTCAAAATAGATGTAAGAAGTTTATAGACCGTCGGTAAACAAGTGATCGGTCTATAATTTTTGGGTTCCGCGGTACTGCCTGATTTATGGAGCAGATGGGTAACTCCTGTTGTTAGAAACTGTGGGAGCGACCCGGCTTCTAAGGATGACTGAAGCTGTGATGCTAAACTGGGGTGCGAACTTTGCAGCCACTTTAACCAGAAATTGTGCAGTCCGTCCGGCCCTGGTGATTTCCAATTCTGCATCGGACGGACTGCATAGGCTACGTCGGAGGAGGTAATATTAACCTCTTCCATTTTTTCACACTCTCGCTCAACATCACGTGTCCAGCCACCCTCCTCGTGACAGACGGGCGTCGACCAGAGGTTGCGCCAAAACATGTTTGTGGCATCATCATCCGGTCGGCTCCCATCCATCACGCATTGCTCAGGTTGCTCCCAAGTTCTATACACCCACCTTTGGTCACTCTGGAACATACGATTCTGGGTGTAACGTTCTACCCGTCGTTTATACCTTCGAATACGGCTCGCCCATGCACAGACTTTTTGCCTCAGGAAGTCGATGCGCTCCGCGATACGCGACATATATTCATGAGGACTAAGTCCAGTCCCCACAAATGCACGCCTCACAAAGCGCATCACCCGTGGTCGGGTATTACCCTCCCTGAAGCAATATAGTTTGCCAATGAGTACTCTGGCCCCCTCGATACGACGCTCAATCCTGCATTGCCAGGCTGGTACCGCTAACTTTGGTCGTGTGGCTCTGTCCTTGTCAGGGAATTTGACATTAGCCACACGACATGCAGCAACAGCCGCGCAATACATAATTGAGTGTGTATCAAGGAGGTCTTCGCTGTTTTCAAAATATTTTTCCAACAGCGAATCCAGAGCACACACCAGCGCCCTATTTTGTCTGTGCATAGGCAAGCGTGGTAGTCGTGGTCGGCTTTCGACGGGTGAGTATCTAAACTCCAGAATCGCATCCTCCAGAGCACTCCTCACCTGTTCATTGCACTGGGTACTTACCGTTTCAACCCTATCATCCTCATCCCGTTCAACAAGATCGGACCGCGGCGTGATTTCGCCTGGAGGTGGCGGTGGTACCGCGGCCTGTGACGAGGTGGTGACCATAGGGCTGCCCAGCATCTCTAAGCGCAGCCGATCAAGTGCGGCGTCGTCCAGTCTGTGATTGCGCTGGATAACCCGCACCTGATCCGACAGTCGTTGGGCGGAGACGTTGACGGCTGGCTCTAGTTATTTATTTTTATTTTATTTTTACGTATATTTCTTTAAGTATATTATTTTTTTTAAGTCGTGGTGGCCTAGTGGGTAAAGGACCAACCTCTCAAGTATGAGGGCGCGGGTTCGATCCCAGGTCAGGCAAGTACCAATGCAACTTTTGTAACTTTGTATGTACTTTCTAAGTAAATCTTAGACACCATTGACTGTGTTTCGGATGGCACGTTAAACTGTAGGTCCCGGCTGTCATTGATCATCCTTGGGAGTCGTTACGGGTAGTCAGAAGCCAGTAAGTCTGACACCAGTCTAACCAAGGGGTATCGGGTTGCCCGGGTAACTGGGTTGAGGAGGTCAGATAAGCTGAATCCGGTTAGACTGGAAGCCGACCCCAACATAGTTGGGAAAAGGCTCGGAGAATGAGGATGACGTATATTTCTTTTTTATTTCTGTTAATCGACATATATTAACCAGTATAACGCATTTCATTTAACATGATTATGAACGACACACCCGATATAGCGGTTTGTGGTTGTGACTGGTATGATACTATCTGTAATTATCAGAGGTCGGAATTACGTAGTTATTCATGTACTTCCACTGTTTTCATACAGCGAAAGAAGAAGGAGGATATACCTCAAATCCCGAGATTAATTTAAAAAGCAGAAAAAATCCTGTGATTTTTGAAATAAAAAGTGATTTCCTTTAAGACTATCAATAATTTGTATTGTGAATTAATGTAAACTAATAAAAATTGTGTGTTCATTACACTAGTTTACAAAATCAAACTTTTTGCCTGTTGCCGTGGATTTAATGGCTGGTAACATTCACTTATGTTTAGTTTTTATTAATTCTACCCGCAATTTTTTTTTTGTAGCTCGACTTTACTTGTTATTGACTTTCTCATTTCTGAGAATTTTTTAGTCGCTTAATTACGTATTTTATTGTGTTTATACAAATATGTGAAGTTTTTAGAACATGAGTAGTTCAAGGAGACGTTGTTTAAATAGCCCAAACCATGTTTGTTACTTATGTGGAGAATATGTGTTTGAGATGTGTAGAAATGTCATATCAGAGATGCTTAAAAATACTAATTTTTATATTTTGGAATGTTGTTGGATATAAATGATAAATCTTGGGCTCCTGATTGTGTTTATAAATCGTGCGTTGAATACATAAGATTACGGACAAGTGGTAAAAGAAGTTCTTTTAAACTTAAAACACCAACTATTTGGAAAGGATCGAAAAATCATCTCGACGACTCTTACTTTTGTAGCGTGAAAATAAACAGCTTAAACACCAAAAATCGAGCTAAATGGCAAAACCGAAGTAGTACATGTGTTCAGCGTCCAGTGCAGCATTCACCTGAACTTTCAGAGAATAAAAATTATATTGAATTTTGAAAAAATATAATGAAAATTATGTTGAACTTGTCGAAGACCTGCTTTTACAATTAAGAGATATGGGATGCAATAAGAGCATAAAACTTCACTTCCTCTTCAGTCATCTGGACAGATTTCCGGAAAATTTAAGAGATATGAGCGAAGAGCAGGGGGAGCGTATGCATCAAGATTTACGTGTCATGGAAGAACGTTATCTGGGTTTCTGGGATGTAAATATGATGTCTGACTATTGCTGGTCTCTGATACGCCATTTCCCAAAGTCTACACATAAGAGAAGAGCTTTAAAGCGAAGTTTTTTGGGACTTAACAATTAATATAATTTTTAAACAAATATTCTTTAAGGTAAATACATGTTTTTTCTCTTTAAACCGCACTTAGCTGAAACTCAAAAACTAGAGCTGATAAAAAAAAAAACTAATAATAGTTTTAAATATAAAAATAGTAAAATAGTTTTAAATATGGTTAAATATGAGTAGTCAACAACAGCTGAAAAAATCCCGGCAACAAATGTACTGTAAACTAGTGTTATCTTTGCTTTATTTGTCTATCTCTGACGTTCTTATTATTATTAAGTTGTAATATTGATGGTCCACATAAATATCAACATTTCGATGCAAATACATAAATTCCGAAATCTGGTAATTACGCACCATGTAACAAAAGCAATTGTAAGCCAAAATCATCACCAAACCTAGCAAATTTTCATGTCATTGAAAAGAAGTTAGGATAGATTATTTGTAACAAAGAGTTAACATATGTGTTAATAGCTATGTACCTATTGAATAGTTGTTTTTGATTTTCATTCTTAAAGTTTTACAATCTCCATAGGTACTAAGATATCATTCTTACTGTAGTACAGTATGGCCATGGTCAGTTCATATTAGATAAAAAAAGAAACCGGCCAAGTGCGAGTCGGATTCGCGCACGTAGGGTTCCGTACCATCGAAACTAATATTCTATATATACATATACTAGCTGTTGCCCGCAACTTCGTCTGCGTAGGCAATATAGAATAGTCAAAATACTACTTATCCCGTAGGTGCATTCTTTCACGTGACAGTATAATTAGGATTAGCACTTAGCAGTCGCATAGATTCATTGATCAAGGTTGTGTTGTGGATGTGACCATTTATCTAAACAAAAGAAGTAAAGTTTGTGACGTTGTGAATATCTCTGGATCTAGTCAGCCAATTTGGAAAATTATTACGTATGGTGCGTAAGTAATTTTCACAGGAAACAGTTATAATCTATGTCTATATGCTTTGAGTCTGACAAAGCTGTCATTTGTACATTTTGTGCAGCTGCTGCGACTAATCAGAAGCCAGAAAGTCTGTCAGTTTCACCATGGATATCGTCTTGTGTAGTGAGACTGGATTGAAGATAGGTAGATAGGTAGTCGCTCCAAGCAAGATATTGGTACTCAAATAGATTCGGTGACTGGAAGGCAACACCAACATAGTTGGGGAATAGCTGGATGGATGATAAAATGAGCCATCATCATCAGCAGGCGCATAGGGTAGGATAGTTTCACTACTGGGGAGAAACACCCATGTATGACGGGGATTTTCTGTGCACTTACTCACAATGGTAAGGCTGACCCCACCTTAGGCGTGCGCGATCCTCGGGCGTGTGAGTAGCGCGGGCGTCGCGAGCACGCTGCATGAACGTCGCGTTTTGCTGCCCTGCGGCATGTGTGAAGAGTGCAAGCGACGCGCTCGCGGCGAGCACGCGGCGCTCGAGTTGCGTTCTTACCCCTTCGCCCACTATCCCCGCCGCCCGCTAAACGCCTTAGCAGTTAAACGTCAAGGAGAGCGGCGCGTGCGCGCCGCGAGCGCGCTGTAGGTAAATGCCGCAGGGCAGCAAAACGCGACGCTCACGCAACGCGCTCGCGACGCACGCGCGGCGCCCGCGCTATTCACACGCCCGAGGATCGCGCACGCCTAATGTGGGGGAGGCCTAAGCCAGGACTCCACCGAAATGTTTGCATTAGTTCACGAATAGGCTAAATGTACGTATCTGTGAGAGTCCACTTCATGTGTTCGTACTTGAAACCTGCAGTTTTGCCAAGATTTTCAAAATGTACGCTTGCAATTTGTCATTTCTTGGTGGAGCCAACCAATCGAAAGAAACATAAGTGTTGTATACTGTGCGTCACTACCGCACACCGGGAAAATTTCGCTCTTGCGGAGGACGTTTATAGTATACCATATTTTAGTAGTGTATAATTGGGGTTTCTGGATCAAAAGAGATCCATCAACCCCAATTATACATTAGTTCAAATATGATATCTATTCAAATAATTTAATTTCATTTATTCAAATACCTATTTGTTTAACATTTCAAATAAATCATCTATTTAAATACACCGATACTTCAAAAACTAGTATAAGTACCATCTTATTCGAATACTGTTACATAATTTCGAATAAACTATCTATTCAAATATACCAATTGGAAACCAAATAAAACAGCTTTTAAAATCTCAATGTTTATTTTAATCATTTTATAAACCAATTAAAAAACATTTTCTATATTTTCTTGTATTTTGAATATGAGGTCCTTAGTCGACTGATATATGGCATCCATATTATTTTTCACGACGTGTTGCACGCACAAATCAGCATTGCATTTACATATATTCTGTTGGCGGTCTTCAAAACTTTTTGCATCGTATATTTCGATACGGATTACTTTTGATCCTTTAAAAGGTCGCTTAACATAACTATAGAGCGCTTCGTCATTGCTCCTCTTTCGATTTACACCATCGCTAACGTCTTTTTGCATTTGCAGACTCTCCATAGGGATGAAATTGAATAGTAAATCTTCGGAATCCTGAAAAGAATGAATTAATTATTAGATACATAATATCATTACTTATGCTTTACTATATTACAGAGAAGATATGCTAGTAGGTACTACTTATTTAAGAAAAAAAATCAAACTATACTTACCGACATCAAAGTGTATCCACCTTGCTCACTTGATTTGACAATAGCTACTTTTTCAACCATGTTTATATATATATATTTTCTTTTTCGAAGTTTATAAGGTTGAAAATTGAACGTTTTTATGACATTCTAATACACTTCACTAAATATGGTTAGATGAAATAGGACTCTCCCGACGGGCCGGCGCCTGCACTGTTTTGTTTACTATAATTCTATACTAATAATGAAGATCTAAATGTACTTTTGTTTGCTGAAGACGTTATTATACATTTACCATGACAATAAATGACAAGTAAAGTTAAAGTATGAAACTAGTCTTATGATTACTACTAGTAGTATGATTTAACTTAAAAAATCTTAATTACATGCGTTTAAGGTTGAGAATCAAACTTAATAATAACAATGCCAGGTAAGCATTTTTCTTATAAGGATTAAAGTGACGTAAATTAATTGGTATTTAAATCGGGACGTCGACATCTGGAGCATTACTGCTGAATTCCCAGAGCTGGTATCAACAACGAGAGCACTGCACAAAACATGTAAGTTACAATTGTAATTTTTATATTTAAATAGTTTGTTTTAGTTCTCAATAACCGCATCTATTGATTGGTTATAACTGTATCAGTGCTTCACTCATATTTAATATTAATAAAATGTATAATAACAGTTAATTTATTATATTTAAACTACTGTTTAGTTTTTGTATTAATTCATATTCATGTTTTCACTGATTCAATCGATTAATATTCTTTTGTCTATTCTTTTATTAATTTCGATAAAAAATAGTGTACATACTTTTATTTTCATTTTAGATTGGAGCTTCACTGCCTGATTTCCCAGAGCTGGTTCAACAACAAGAGCGCTGCACAAAAAATGTAAGTTATAATTGTAATATTATATTTAAATAGTTTGTTTTAGTTCTCAATAACCGCATCTATTCATTCGTTATAACTGTATCAGTATTTCACTCATATTTAATATTAATAAAATGTTTAATAACAGTTAATATTACATTAAAATTACTGTTTAGTTTTGTATTAATTCATATTTCATGTTTTCACTGATTCGAATTGATTAATATAATATGTCTATTCTTCAATTTTAATTTGATAAAAAAATAGTGTGTTTACTTTTATTTCCATTTAGATTTCGATAATATAAATATATATGGTATAAACATATTATTTCTTTTTAATTTCAGGTCGTCACATCGTGGAAATGCTGATGCTTTGTTCCCTTCGGACGATGAAGTACAACAGCGGCCTGAGCCTTAGAAAATGAAGCAGAAGAAGAGGAAACAAGCATCATCGTCGTCATTGATAGCTGCGCCGAGTACATCCAGGGAGAGTCCAGTCCCCGCTCGTATTCAATCCCCACCGCCGCTAAAAGTTAAGAAACCTGTCATCAAGCCTATCCCACCGAAGAAAGCAACGGTCCGGGATATTTTCGGAACCGACAGCGAAGACGAGGACCAGGATCAACCTGTTGCGGGTAAACCTATTCAGTTGTTGCAGTCATATATGACTCGAAGGCTCGCTAATGGGCACTCTCGCCAAACATGTGACACCAAAAAAGGGTCACATTATATTGAATTGAATATATATTGAATTAAAGGTTTATAATTGCGACGAAATTGAAAAGGTGTCGCCTATGAATAGGTGGCGCCACGCTATTGTTTGCGTAAAAAATAAAACAGATGAAAACACGGAAGCGTGGCAACATCTTACTAATTTTATAATTGCCACAAGAAAGGAGTTTAGAAACTGTCCAATAAATTTTATTAGCAATTATTATTAAATGTACCTAATTGAATTAAAAGATTATGAAATCGGTTAGGTACCTATGTCATATCTAGATTTGAATTAGGTGGTAGGTTTTGTAGGTAGTGTACATGTCTACATCCATATATTCACGTAGTTATTATATTATTTAGTCGCATATTTACTCGCATATATCCAAATATTATTATTATATTTTGTATGTCTCTACCAGACCTCGGGACTATAGAGTCCCGGATTTTTGGGAGGCGAACGTGGGGCCGAAGCCGAAGCTTTTGAGAAAACTTTAATGAAATATTATTATACTCTTGTATCACTTATCTAAATAAAATAAATATATAAGCTAATATTAATGTGTTGTGTTTTTTTTTTCTTACAGTTCCTTCAAGTTCTAGCATCAGATCTAATAATAATGTATTGAAATGCGTTTACTGTCAAATTGAAATACCAAAAAACGAATATCAATATCATTTAAGAACTAATGTACATAAATCGAATAGCATATTGAGATCTGAATTTGAGAATATTGATATTATTGCTACAGCTTTTAAAAACAGAATAATAACTTACAGGCTTAATCCATCAGAGATGTATCTCACACCAGAGGCATTCCTGATGGATAATTGGAAAGATGTAATGAATTTATTGAATGTTTGTCTTAAGAAACATAACTGTATAAAAGTGAACTTTAAACTTTTCGCTTACTTTGTTCTGCCAACAACTGGTGAACAAGAGTTGAAATCATTTAATAGTAAGTATGAATTAGTTTATCATAGTACTGATAAAAATGATCTATATTTAAATATCATAAATACTTTTGAAAGAAAACTGTCTGAATTTCAACACTGTGGATCTGGCTGGTCATGCCTCTTTATGAATCATCTCGAGATTAATGTAAATAAATATAATCCTTTGAGAGGTGGGTCATATATAGAATTGCCAAATGTACTAAAACAATCTAAAAGCTGTATTAATATACAAAACAATGACAATCACTGCTTCCTGTGGAGTATTGTGGCAGCATTATTTCCACAAAAGAGAAATGTTTGTAGAACAAATTCATATCCACACTATTCTACAGTACTAAATATAAGTGATATGATGTTTCCGCCATCAAACCCCGATATTAGACATTTCGAGAAAATAAATCCCAACATAAGTGTGAATATTTATTTATGGCTTAGATAATAGCAAACACATTGTGACTGGTCCTTTATATGTCACTAAATCAAGAAAGCGTAATCATGTAAATTTATTATATATTGAAAAAAATGGAAAAGGTCACTATTGTTTAATCAAAGACCTTTTACGACTAGTGAAACGGCAAATTACTCATCACAAAGATAAAATGTTTTTTTGTGATTTATGTTTACAATGTTTTGCAAGTTCAAAGAAGTATAACTCTCATATGTGTAATAAAATATTGACAGTACTGCCCGAGAAAAATACTATTCTACCTACAGTTTAAAAATTATGAAAAACAACAAAAAATAAACTTTGTTATTTATGCAGACTTTGAAAGCCTTCTATTAAATTGTAATGATTTTATAACGGAGAATACTCGAATATATAAAGCTCACCAACCCTCTTGTTTCGGTTATTATATTTGTTGCTCACACAACCGTAATTTGAATAAATATGTGACGTATAGAGGTCCAGATTGTGTAGAAAAATTTGTCACATATTTGCTAAGCGACATAGAAATGATTTATAATATATTATCAAAATCGCTGCCTATGTCACCTTTAACGAAAAATCAAGAAAATAACTTTAATAACGCCACAGTGTGTCACATATGTAAACAATTATTATTTGATGATAAGGTGAGAGATCATGATCATGTGACATCACAATACCGAGGTGCTGCACATTCTCATTGCAACTTAATGCACAGAGTTTGTTCATTTGTGCCAGTGGTTTTTTCATAACTTGGCTGGTTATGATTGTCATCTTTTCATCAAAGAACTGGCAAAATATGAAGGTTATTTTAAAATAATACCGAAAACTAAAGAACAATATATATCTCTTACTAAAATTATTCAAACTAAACAGATAAAATTCATCGATTCTCTCCAGTTCCTTAACTCAAGCTTGGATGTCTTATCTAGGAATTTAAATGATGATGAGTTTATACATTTATCAAATGAATTTCATAACGCAGACTTGTTGAAATTATTGAAACGTAAGGGTATTTACCCTTATGACTATATGGATTCTTTTTCAAAATACGAAGAAAATTGTCTTCCCCCGAAAGAATGTTTTTATAATAGTTTAAAATGTGAACACATAACTGATGAAGATTACAAGCACGCGGAACAAATATGGCAAAGTCTTAAATTAAAATCTCTTGGAGAATATACTGACCTATATTTAAAAACTGATGTTTTATTACTTTGCGATATATTTGAAAATTTTAGAGACACTTGCTTACGGTATTATAATCTTGATCCAGCTTATTATACCACTGCACCGAGCTTGAGTTGGGATGCTATGCTTTTATATACAAAGGTCCAGTTAGAGCTAATTAGTGATTTAGAAATTTATGAATTACTGGAAAAGGGTATACGGGGGGGGTTAGCTCAGTGTTCTCTTCGTAATGCAAAGGCTAATAATAAATACTTACCGAATTTTGATGACTCCGAGGAATCAACTTTTTTGATATATCTCGACTGTAATAATTTATATGGCTACGCGATGACAAAAAAATGCCAATATCTGATTTCCGGTTTTTGTCACCTGCTGAAGTGTATGCAATTAATATAACTAATGTACCCGATAATTCAGATTATGGATATATTTTAGAAGTCGATTTATCTTACCCAGATCATTTACATAAACATCACCGAGATTTACCTTTTGCTCCAGAAAAATTTATTCCTCCTGGTAGCAAAACTCCAAAATTAATTGCAAGCTTATACGATAAATTTAAATATGTCATACATTACGTTCATTTAAAAGAATGTTTAAAGAATGGTCTTGTTTTGAAAAAAATTCACCGTGTGCTCACTTTTAGACAAGAAAACTTTTTACAGAAATACATTGACTTGAATACTCAATTACGCCAAGCTTCATCGTCATCATTTGAAAAAAACTTATTTAAACTGATGAATAATGCGATTTTTGGTAAAACTATTGAAAACAGACGAAAACAGGTAAATATTAAATTAGCTACTACTTGGAATGATAAAAAGAATAAGACAAACAAACATCTTAGTGCTGCAAACTTAATTGCAAAACCTAACTTCAAAAATATAACAATATTTTCTAAAAACTTTGTAGCTATTCATTTAAGTCCTGAAAAATTAAATCTCGACAGACCCATATATATTGGTTTTACGGTTCTAGAGTATGCAAAACAGCATTTGTTTAAGTTTCACTATGACTATATAAAAAACAAATATAAAAACAAAGCAAGGTTGTGTTATACTGATACAGATAGTTTGCTTTATTTTATAAAAACAAAAGATATATACCAAGATATGAAACAAGACATTTTAAATTTTGATACTAGTAATTTTGATGTAAAAAATAGTTTCGAAATGCCTAGAGTCCACGCACAAATCCCAGGCCTATTTAAAGATGAGCTTGCGGGTGACATTACTACAGAATTTACTGGGCTTAGAGCCAAACTATACTGTATAAAAAGTTTAAATGGAGAAACTAGAAAAGCTAAGGGAGTAAATAAGTCAATTACAAAGCGATTACGATTACATAATTATAATAAAGCTCTACTTAGTGACAGAACATTTAAATGCAAGATGAACACTATTAAATCTATAAAACATATGTTATTTTCTCAGGAAATAAACAAAATAGTTATTAATAGAACTGATGATAAGAGACAAATACTATTAAATCAAATAGATACATTACCATGGGGTCATTGTGATACTATATTTTAAATATAAATACATTTATGTATTTTAAGTCTTAAATATAATATAATTATAAAATGTTATTTTTAAATACATATTGTTACTGTTAGTATTTTAGCTGTAGGTTATCTTTTTAAATAATAAAAATACTTTAAACATGAACGAGTTTTTCATTACTAAATAATTTCCTGTGAAGTCCTTACTTGTCGTGGTTTATTTTACTGATAAAATAAAAAAAGAAAGACTGTTTCATTATTTTTTTACCACAGTTGTTGAAGACTGATTCTTATATTAATATTATTTTGAATTATAATTTCTTCGATAAATAAAACACATTTTTTAATTAAAATTCTATGTATTTAACTTACACCCACATTTAAACTTAATATACACTCAAGAAACATAATACGTATTAAAAAAAAAAAACTTAAAAAAAATAACATTCATCAGCCCTATGAAGTTGAACTTATTTTTTTCACTATTTTATTAACTAGATAATCTGTTTCGCTCATAATTTCATCGTAATTGTCTTTAACTTGATATTGAACGTCCACACAAGGACTTTCATTGATGCTTAAATCATAAACACATATTTTAATTATATGATGCGCTTTCCCTGGTTCGTTACGAATGACGTAAGATGTAGAAGGTATGACAGAATGTTTGGATACAGTATTTCTTGATGTTAATTTAGACTTCTTCCTATCCTTTTCTTTTATGCCTTTCTCGTTTACATCGTACTCTTCGTGCTTTTGATTTTGATGGAACTCGACTTGTTCCATCTTGTTTTTAGGCAGTTCTTGAGTAAAATAGTATGAATTGAAAACATCATCCACAATATCAAGGTCACTCATCTTCTGAAAATATAAAATGCTTTAATCGTCCACATTTACAAATATCTTAAATAACATGAAAAACCAAGTTCATAAACATACCTCCGATTTAAATTAGCAAGTATTTTGGTAATTAAAATAATAATGTTTATTCATTTATTTAAACTAAACTTTTGCAACCAGTGGTACCAAGTTTTCTACACAAACTAAATAGATGTGTTGCAAGATCGCTTTATATTGTGTTGCTCGACTGGCAATTTTTTTCCTAAAAAGTTCAATTATTTATTTTACAGTTCTCATTCTCAAATAAGTAATGAATTGACTATAAAATATTATTACACACATCTCGCATATAAGTAATGAGGACAAATATTATTTCTGACAGACATAAAGATGAAGTGGACTAAACACCCTGTATCCTTAGCAGTTAAAAATATTGATATAAAAGATAATACGCTGCACCCGAAGCATAGCGTACTTCTCCCGAATAATATCCGCAGTATAATATGTGGTCCTTCTAATTGTGGAAAAACTAATGTCATGATAAGCTTGTTGATACATGAAAATGGTTTAAGGTTTCAAAATGTTTATTTATATTCCAAAACAACTCTACAGCCAAAATATCGCTTTCTAAAACAAGTCTTGGCAAGAGTTCCAGAAGTAAAACTTTTCACTTTTGAATTCGATGAAGAGGTTATTCATCCCAATGATGCCTTACCAAATTCAGTAATCATATTTGATGATGTGGTTGGTGAAAAACAAATGAACATACGGAATTATTATACAATGGGAAGGCATAGAGGGATAGATTGCTTTTATTTATCTCAGACTTATGCAAAAGTACCGAAGCACTTGCTGCGTGACAATGTTAATTTTTTGGTTATCTTCAAACAGGATGATTTGAACTTGAAGCATATTTATGATGAACATGTTAGTTCTGATATGGAGTTGTCTAAGTTCAAAAATATCTGTTCTAAAATATGGCTATCTCCGTACGATTTTTTGACTATCAATAAAGACTGTGAATTAAACAATGGCAGATATAGACAATCATTTGATAACTTCATAAGTTTTGAATAATAAATAAAAAGCAAACTAAATAACAGTTTTAGACTATGTCAGTTTTTTACGCAGTGAATCTTTTTGTATTTTCAGTGAAGATATAAATAAAGGTAAATTGTAAATAATAAATCAGTATTCTTATTTCTCTGGCTGAATAAAGTACTGAGCAATAATATGGAGGAAAAAATTAAATTACAGTTGATTAAGTCTGCTGACGCTGTAAAAAATAAATTAAAACAAATGAAAAACGAGGAACATGAAATTAATTTATCGCTTGATAAAATACTAAAACCTGTTTCCGAGCCTCTTAAAACCTTAGTGAATTTAAAAAAGAAATGTCCGCAGTTGGAACCAACGGAGAATGAGGTCAATTCGGAATCATTCGAATCAGATGAAAGTATAACAAGTTGTTCTACTAAATGTGATGATTTTATGATGCTGATTTAAATTTTGCAACTCCTATTAAAAATAAAGTTAAAGATGTAAATTTAGAGATATCACTAGAGGGTAAAGATGTTTATGGTATTTATGATGGAGTAAATGTACCATTCGGAATAAGAACAGATAATAAACAATTGATGATAGGTAACTCAATAGCTTCATTTTCTAAAATTGACAGTGTGGATAAAAATAATGTGTTATTGGTAAAATTGATTGATGACAAACAATTTAACTCCAGGCTTGAAAGAACTTTTACTTCGAAAAAAGCCAGATTTAAAGACAATAACAAGCGAAGATAAAATGATATATAAAAATATATTACTTCAAACTAATGCACATAAGAGAGATTTTAATCCTGGAGGTCAAATAAGAGGTGACAAAGGAACGAAATATCGAGATATAATTAAACCTTTGTTTTCTATTACTTCAAATGAAAAAAAGCAAACCAAACTTGGAGGCAGCTTGCCAAAACTCAAGAAATATAGAACCCAAACTGATTTGGTATATTGGGATGATCCTAATGAATTGGTTGAAAGGTTGAAATTGTTGATAGCTTCAAGAGATGCTGGTAATACAAATCACGATAATGAAATTTTATCAATAATTGAGGAATTGAAAGAAGCCCGTGTAATTAAGGAATAAATAAATAGATGCGTTATATAGTTTTTATTTTAGTATTAGACAATCATTCCTGATCAGTAACAAACTATTATCACAGCGTTGATAAAATATTAAATTAATTAATTAATATCACGTATTTGTTAAGTACTCATAAGGTACTTCTGTACTTTGATTATTGAAAAATATCTATATTATAGAAAAGTAATATGAGCAAAGCAGATGTCGTTAATGAAATTCATAAAAATGCGAGAGTGCATTTTCCGCGCAGAAAGGTCATTATGAAAGATATAGATGATCTATGGCAAGCGGATTTAATTGATATGCAATCAATTTCTAAACAAAATAATGGCTTTAGATTTATTCTTTCTGTTATTGACACGTTTTCGAAGTATGCTTGGACATATCCCTTGAAAAGTAAGAATAAAGTCGATGTATATAATGCATTTAAACATTTGTTGGATAAAGGACGTGTTCCTAAAAATCTACAAACTGATAACGGAACTGAATTTTATAATAATAAATTTCAAAGTCTTATGAAATCAAATAATATTAATCATTATTCAACTTTTTCGACAAAAAAAGCTTCAATAGTTGAACGATTTATCAGAACATTGAAGTCCAAGTTATACAAAGAATTTAGTTTACAGGGTAATTATAATTGGATAAATAATACTATCAATGACGTCACATATAAATATAATCACACCAATCATCGAACAATTGACGAAATTCCCGCGAAGGTTAATAATACTAATAAAACACGCATTCTAAAAAGATATCTAATGTCGATAAAAAAAGTTAATACAAAGAGTAAGTTCAAAGTGGGTGATTATGTAAGGATCAGTAAGTACAAAGGAACATTCGAAAAGGGATATACTCCTAACTGGTCGACAGAAATATTTAAAATTAGAAAAATACAAAACACGGCTCCCATCACTTATTTAATCGAAGATACAATCAGAGGTCAACCTATTTTAGGAGCATTTTATACACAAGAACTTCAAAAAACAAAAATTTTTGAGCTTTGGGGCACTAAAGCACCTAAACTCGTATAACGAAGAACAGTGCAAGATGAAGTCGTGAGCGTAGCGAGCGCGAAAATTTTTGAGCTTTGGGACATAAAAGTACTCTAATCAAGTTAGAAGGAAAAGTACTGGCAAGTGAACAGTCGCGAGCGTAGCGAGCGCGAATTTCACTTTTTTTTTCTTGGACCTGATATATATTTTTAATTATATATTTTTTATATTTGTGTGGGTTGTAGCGCGAGGCCCCCCCAAGCGCGAGGCCCTGTGCGATGGCACAGTTCGCACACCCCTAGGGCCGCCACTGAATGTAGGATTCTGTAGTTTAAAAACAAGCCCAGATACAAAGTGCAGTCCTGCGATTCTATAAAATTCGATCAACAACTCGCATTTCACTTCGATTCGTAATGTCATTTCATACTTTAGGGGAGGTAGGGGAGGGATGGGCACTTTTTCACATTTATTGCATAAAAAATCAGATTTTACAGATAATCAACTTTTATTGCCATTTCTTATGTTTGGCTAGATAAAATCAAAGAGCTATCCTAAAAATTACAATCAGTTCCAACATTACGAGATATTTAAACGGTTTAAATAAAACCGTCGACACGTCAAAATTTTGTTTAGTCTGACATGCTTTAGTTGGTACTTACGTAGTGTTTAAAGTTACTTTTTGCTTTTTATAGGGTTTATCGTTTATAACATTTTGTCATAATAATTGCGTACTTTTTTGGGTCGGGGGTTTTTTTAAAGGAGATCATCCATTTCGTACCCAAAACTGAAAGTGCCGACCAGAGTAAAAAAATAATATATTCTTGTAGAGAATAATGCCCTGAACATTTTTTACTACTACAAGAATCGTCTACAATTAACCCCCCGGCTGCTATTTGACTTTGAAAATACCAAAAAATCCCACAATGTTTGGAGCATTGCATTACGGCCCCAAACTGGAGAAGGCAGCCGCTGCCTTCAAAGGACTCCTACCCAACCTGGGAAGTCATCAAATGACTCCCCTCTCGCTGTGGGGAAGTTAGACTCCTACTGACTAAAACCCATCATGGGGTAGCCAGAACCGCGGTAATTCTTTCGACTCATTCGATTCTTTAGACTGCCTCGTTGGTCTAGTGGTTGCAAGCGCGGCTGCTGTGCTCGAGGTCTCGGGTTCGATTCCTGGGTCGGGCCGAAATCGCTTTGTAGGTTTTCTTAGGGTGCGTCCACATCTGGCGAATGTGCCGCGAATGCGCAGCACGCGAGCCGATCGCGAGCTGTCCGCGAGCTGCGCGCGTGCAGTCACTGCAATAGTTCGGTGCGCCTCTTTAGCGCAACTCACGCAAGGCTCGTATAGAGCGCGCAATCAGTTCTCGCCCTTACAGTTCCGTATATTGGCTCAGTGCTATCGAAGATGGCAGACGTCGCGCGCCGCCTGCGCGCCGCTCGCGTGCGGCGCTTAGCGGGCGGCGCAGAAGCGGCGCACGAACAAAAATGCACGCGCGCAGCTCGCGGACAGCTCGCGATCGGCTCGCGTGCTGCGCATTCGCGGCGCATTCGCCAGATGTGGACGCACCCTTAAGCTTTCACAAAGCAGCCCCGGCCAGTCTGGAAGTTGGTGATTGATTCACCCGTGCATCGGAGAGCACGTAAATGTCGATCCTGCGGCTGATCTCTCTCCGGTCGTGTCGGATTGCCGTCCCATCGGGTTATGAGAGGGAAGGAATAGGGAGTGCACCTGTGTCTGCGCAAATGCACATGCACTATAATATTTCCTGCGCAGCTGGCTGATCTCCTTAAAATGAGAACAGCGCCTTGGCCGAAATTGGCCGTGGACGCCATTATTTATTATTAATTCTTTCGAACAATCCCGCAGCCCCGATAGGCCTTGTCCCCGCAAAAATATCGTACCAAGAATGGTACGATATTTTTCGAGGATACCCTGAAGATTTTTTTACTATTATAAGGAACGTCTTCTGTTAACCCCCAGGCTGCTGTTTGAGTTTAAAGTTAGAACCGTGAATAAACAATCTATACTTGAATGTTACGGCAAATAACGTCCACAGTTTTTTTTTCTAACGTCTACGATATACCCCCCCCCCCTCCCTCCTGCTACACCGAGGAGCCTGTTACTGATTGTTGTGTTCCTTCTGACCATGCAGCAGGGCCGCGGTAACTCTTTCTCTCTCTCTTCGAACCCCGAAGCCCCGCCAGGTTTTGGGGGTCGCCTGGGGTTTACTGATTCTCTGAGAGGGGCGTGAACAATGCACGCCACCGACACCTGCTGTTTCCAAGGAGACAGAGGCACTATGAGCCAAAGGAAAATCTATAGGGGCGAGGAGGAATGGGATGACTTCGTCTCCTTCTGCGCAGCATGCCAGAGAAGGAGGCAGTGCAATAACTGAGAGTTCGCGCCTCTCATGACATCCGCTGAGGTAGACGTGGAAGACACCCCGCGCGTTGGGTGTGGGCGGTGACTTTAGGGAGGCTTATCGTCCCTCCGCTTCCTTGGAGACAAGAGGCCCGTTTCGGCGGCGAGCGTTGACAAGTCAAGCCCTCCTCAGACAGTCAGCAAACCCCAGTGGGGCCCACCAGGGTTAGAACCAGCCAGGGCTGCGGGATTGTTCGAAAGAGTTACCGCGGCCTTGGTACATTATCAGAAGGAAAATGATGGGTTTAAATCAGTAAGTCTACTCGGTGTAGCAGGAGGTATATCGTAGACGTTCGATTAGTTAAAAAATAATGTGGAACGTCCACATTTCCCGTAAAATTCAAGTATAGATTTTTTATTCACGGTTCTCACACTTTAAACTCAAATAGCAGTCTGGGGGTTAACCGAAGATGTTCCTTATATTAGTAAAATATCTTCAGGACATCCTCGACAAGAATCGTACGATATTTTTAGCGGGGACAAAGCCTATTGGGGCTGCGGGATTGTTCGAAAGAATTACCGCGACCCTGGTTTCCCCATGGTGGGTTTTAATCTGTAAGTGTCTGACTTCCCCACAGCCCAAGTCATTTGATGACTTCCCAGGTTGGCCAGGAGTCCTTTGAAGGCAGCGGCTGCCTTCTCCAGTTTGGGGCCGTTATGTAATGCTCCAAACATTGTGACATTTTTTGGTATTTTCAAAGTCAAATAGCAGCCGGGGGGTTAATTGTAGACGATTCTTGTAATAGTAAAAAATCTTCAGGGCATTATTCTCTACAAGAATCTACTATTTTTTTCTTTTGGCCGGCACTTTCATTTTTGGGTACAAATTGTTCGAGACTTGGATGATCTCCTTTATAATTTTATTTTGTTTCATGGTTTTTTAAAGGAGCTCCTTAATTTTTAATTCTTTTTATGATGGGTTCGCAATAATGCGATCTCAGCCAAAGGAAGCTGTTTAACAATCCTCAGGACAAACTGGCTCTGGGAGAATTGCACAGATTGAGAAACAATAAAGATGGACCTTTGTTGATCCAGGGTTATATACCATTCTAGGGTTTCATCCGCCACATCCCATTTCCAGCATTAGGTTCTCGTCAATTAGAAACATGAAGAAAACTAGTCAAGACAAATTTAACGAGCCCAAACTCGATGGGTTTACTAAAAGGCAGTTCAGGGTTACGTCTCCTATCTTCGTGTCCTAACAGCAGAACAGCTCAGTGGTTCCAGAAGACATTAGTATTTCAAATTTTAGATCCCACATATGCTTGCAAGTAAACTGAGCGTGTAACATTCCTATCACACCTAACAAACGAGCTGATGACCTTGAAGACCTGAACCGATTTCCACCAAACATAGCTAAGAACACTCCCGAATGACATTCCTTTTAAACCAAAAAAACCGCATTACAATCGGATCATCCGTTTGCGAGCTACGATGCCACATACACACACACACACACAGACACGTCAAACTTATAACACCCCGTCGTTTTTGCGTCTGGGGTTAAAAAGAATGGTTTGCGACGGGAAATTCCTAAAGATTTAATATAACGAGCAATACAAGAGGTATCAAAAGGTTAAAAAATAAAATTGACAGCTGATAAATATGGAGTCCCTAGATCAAGTTGGCAACGGTACCTGAAACAAGATTCTATAAAGGATTTTTAGCGCAGATTTATAACCTCACAAATTTTCACTGAAGAAGAAGAACAAAAATTTACAAATTATACATTACATGGTATGTCCAAGCCTCCCTACCATAGGGAGCATTGGACACTTTTGACTTAGTTTATAAAAAAAAAATCGGTAAAAAAACTTAAGTAAAACGGTTTTATCTTATGTGCACTGAAAACTAGAAAATAAAAAATAGTTACTTACCGGTCCTACCTACGTAGGTGGTCCCGGTCATATTAGACTAAAATAAAAACGTGGGGCCCATAAACTATTGCCGTAGTACCTCTTCTAGAGGTATAATAGGTGTGGATTGCATCGACTTACTATAATCGTAACTGGAGATTTTGACAATCAATCATTTATAATAGAAAATACACATACCTTTTATTAGTTTTCTCTTTATAACGATCCGAAACCGCAACAAAATATTTAAGTACTTCTATTCTATTCTATTTTTATTTATGGCAATTCATGTCGATGCAAACGTCGACGATTCTGCCAATGACAAGTGGAATGAGAAGCAAGTCGTTTACGAGTGTTTGTTCTTGACAACTCACAGAAATGACAGATAGTCTATGGATGAACACCGTTACCAGTCGGTAACGTAAACTACCCAATAAAAAAAAAAAAATATGATCAAATCAGAATAAAAGGACCCCCCTTTTATTCTGATTGGACCCCTACCTACCTACCTGTCGGCCAGCCTGACTACCAGCCTACCAACAGCCGCAGTGGCGCCCTTACCGTGGTTTCTGTTGCCTAATCACGTCTAGATTCTAGACTATTGGTCAGCTGCTAAATAATCCTACCTACAAGTTATTGTGAACGAGACGGTGACTCGGCGAACTGGTACGTACTTTGTCATAATATTATACTGTGCTCTTTTCTGTTTTTGTCTTTCTGTTTTATGTTATTTGTTAACTGTTGCGTATTGTACACGTTACTTTTGGAAAGCATATCGGTTATTATTTTAAACAATTATTTCGAGTTCAACAACAATAAAATTAATGGCTAAAGCTACTTTATAAATGATTAAATCTTATTAATTATTGTTATACGTAACAGTTCGCACATTTTTTCTTCCTTTCTTTTCTATCATTTTTATTTTTTTGTTTTTCACCTACCCACTTATTTTTTTTATTTCTTCTCATTTAATTTAATTTATTTGGGTATTCATTTTTCATCACCTCTTCGTAGTAAAAGGTAGTAGTTACTTCTAGTTGTAAAGAACACCATTTCATTTTCATTTCATTGTCATTTCATTATCCAGTAGTTAGTAGTAGTAGTAGTTTCTGCACTGTAAGCGTCATGGAAATTTACCCTATTAAATTCTTTTTGCTTAACAAAAACGAATTAGTGTACGAGGTGCTAATTAGAGGCGAGGAACCTGCGTCAACGGTACTTGAACTTCGAAAACAAATTAATAAACTTACACCTATTATTCCTACTTCGGATATTTGCGAATCGGGCATAGAACCGGACGTTGATATTTCGGGTGCTAGCACATCTTTAAGCGAGCTATTATCACGCGTAAAGTCTCTCGAGGATAAGTTTGATAATAATCTTTTTGAACGTACTAGGGCCTTATGCAATCACCTATATCACCGTATAAAACGTTTAGATGTTTCTGATTCTAAATATTCAGACAAAATAAAATCACTAACAAAACATATTACTGCACTTTCGGCAAAATTAGACACTATAAATAAATCTGCTAATCCTACTAGCTGTGAGCCTGTAGCAGAAGTTGTTCATCCAATTGCATCTAGTGATGTTCCACCTAACGTATCGATACATTGTGACCGTTCGCATATTAGTGATTTACAAAAACTTAAATATATTGGCAAGTCTTGCGTTCACGCCTTTATACAGAGAGTGAGAGAATACAGCACGGCTAGGAACATATCTTCCTCTAAATTGTTAGCTTACGCCACGGAAATATTTACGGGTGATGCGTTACATTGGTACCGTAGCATCAGAACCTCCGTGTCTACGTGGGTGGAACTGGTGGCTGTACTGGTTCAGGATTTTAGTCACTTTGACTATGACTACCGACTTCTGTCTGAGATTCGGCAGCGCACTCAAGGTGATACTGAGACGATCACAATCTATTTTGCTAAAATGAAAGAATTATTCTCCAGGCTAAGTAAGGATATATCGGAACAAGAAAAACTAGAGATCCTTCTACATAATATTCGACCTTGTTATGCTAGTGTGTTAGCTTCTAATTCATCAACTATAAATTCTATTGACAGCTTAAAAACAATCTGCAGGAATTTTGAAAGAATACAGTCCTTAACATCTCAGTTTAAAGAACCTCCTAGAATTACAGGTGAAACCCTAGCTCCAGATCTTGCATTCTCAAAATTTAATAAACCTAATTTTAATAAACCTAAATTCTACAATCAACATAGATATAATAACAAATATAATAACAATCCTGATAAAAATTCTGTGGTGTTAAGGCAAAAGGGGATGAGTCAGAAATTGTGAAAAATGAGTTAATTACACAGTTGGGTAGAAAATTTTACGAACTTTCAGGGTAAAAAGGAGATAAGTGAATATAATGTATTTTATTTCGTGAATCTCCAATAAAAAATACGAGTCTAGTCATAAATAGCAAAACCTAAAAAGTAAAAAGGAGTTTTGTCTAGTTATCTTCTTATTGCATACGTGATCCTTTACTTATAAAATTAGGTATAATGAGATAAGTCGACTTGTGCCTAAATTCATATTCGTCGTTTCGCGTTAGTTGCATTTCGCGCGCGAAGTTGACGTCTTTTTACTAGTGCAACGGTGCAAAAAATCCTAAAATGATGGTTTACGTGGGTAATTTGAGTGTTGAAACCTACAGAATTGAATAGAATTAACAAGTTCGATTTAACGTAAGTATGATGGATTTAAAACCTTTAAATTATGAGCTGATTCGGATCTGGAGGATTACCAGTATGGTTTCCGTAAAGGGCGTTCAACAGTTGACGCTATACTGCTTCCTCCACGCATGCGCGTGAGGGTCCTGGCGGTCCTGGCGGAGGAAGCAGTCGACCGGGGCGAGGTGGTTTTGGCGGTGTCGCATGACATTGCTAACGCGTTCAACACCCTGCCCTGGAATATCATAAAGGAGGCGCTCCGTTATCATGGAGTGCCAGGGTACCTCCGTCGCATAATCGGGGCCTATTTATCCGAAAGAGCTGTCATGTACCCGGGTCGAGAAGGATGGGGTCGTCAGAACATCTCTTCCTCAGGGGTCGGTTCTCGGCCCTCTCCTGTGGAACATTGGCTACGATTGGGTCCTGCGCGGTGCGCTTCTCCACGGCGTCAGCGTGATATGCTACGCTGACGACACGCTAGTCACAGCACATGGGTAGACGTACCGGCAGGCGGCCATTCGGGCCACAGCCAGTGTCACGCAGGTCGTGGGTAGGTCTTGGCCTCGAAGTGGCCTTGCACAAATCCGAGACCCTTTGCTTCCATGGGCCAAGGAAGAAGACACCTCCGGGGTCCAGTATCGTGGTGGGAGGGATTACCATTGCTGTGGAGCCGACAATGAAATACCTGGGACTCGTTCTCGAAAGTCGTTGGGACTTCGGGCCACACTTCCAGCGGCTCGCTCCTCGGTTGTTGGTCGCAGCTTCAGCGCTCTCACGCTTGT
This sequence comes from Helicoverpa armigera, assembly GCF_030705265.1. Taxonomy (NCBI): domain Eukaryota; kingdom Metazoa; phylum Arthropoda; class Insecta; order Lepidoptera; family Noctuidae; genus Helicoverpa; species Helicoverpa armigera. The sequence continues at coordinate 4,081,593 of NC_087127.1, read as the reverse complement.
TGCCCAACCTCAGGTGACCCAATACCTCCTGCTGGAGGCTCTATATGGGGGTCGTGCGGGCGATGGCGCTTTACGCCGCGCCAGTATGGGCGAACACCCTGACGGCACGCAACCTTGCAGTGCTGCGAAGACCACAGCGAGCGATGGCCATCAGGGTTATAAGAGGATACCGCACGATCTCCTTCGAAGCTGCATGCCTCCTAGCCGGATCCCGGGACTTCGAGACCGACAGCCCTCGCGTTACTCTATACATGGCGCGAGGAAGCGGTGGGGCGGGCCGAGCGCCTCGTGCCTCAGCAAGTTGAGGTGCGCAGGGCAGAGCTCCGCCAAGACCTCATTGCGGAATGGGAGCAGCGACTTGCGCGACCCACGGCAGGGCACGCCGCTCTCGCGGCGGTAAGGCCCATACTGAAGGAGTGGCTGGAGGGACGCCACGGCGCCCTCAGCTTACGGCTGACACAGGTCCTTACCGGCCATGGGTGTTTCGGAAAGTTCCTGTGTCGCATCGGTCGGGAGCCCACGCCCGAATGCCACCACTGTGGCATCTGGGGCAACGCAGCGCCGTGACCTAGCGGCAGCAGTAGACGCTGCGGGCTGTCGTGTCCTGCATGGTCGGCAGCGAAGATGGATGGAACGTCGTCGCCTCCTTTTGTGAGGATGTGATGGTTTTAAAGGAGGCGGCGGCGGAGAGAGAAGCTGCTTCCTCTCTCCCCGCCCGCAGCAGACGTGGAGGACGTCGCAGGCTGACTGATCTCCGGCCACCATAGGGCGCGGCCTGCGGTCGACAGACTAGGGGCGTCTTCGTCCGATCAGAAACAGGCCTCGAAACGGTGGCGTTGTGTTGCGAGCGCCTCTTTTAGTGGAGCTTGCTGTGGCCGCTGGGTGACGGCCACAGCGGATGACGGGGCCCGCCTTTGAACATCTGGGGGGCCAATACCTGTTGGGGGTGCGGAAGAATGCTTTGGCGATACCCGTGCCCTCGACAGTAGGTAATTGAAGGCAACACTGGGTGGGTTTTTAGCCGGTAAGAGTTCGGCACACCCCCTCCACCGACCCCAGGTGGAGGGAAGTCCATGAGGATTTCCCCCCTGCCAAAAAAAAGGTATATACGTAAATAATAATAGCAAATAAAGAGACGAGTCGTTCTAGGATTTTTTTTAAATTTGTACCGTGTTATGGAAAAAGGAGATACCTATGTCAGTTATTTTAATAATTAAGAAATAAAAATAATTTTCGGGTACATAGAAAAGACGACTACATTAATAAATGTAAATAAAAACAGAGTTGTGTTAATTATTTCTATACACTTTTCGGCCCTGTTAGGACAAAACGCTGTAATCTGTAAAAGGTCAATTCGAGAAAAATGAGTTTGAAAGTTTACATCTTCACCTCGTTACCAAATTGTATCCAGTATAGATAATAGTAAAGTTCTTTTTAGAACTTATTTGTCATAATATTTACTCAATTTCGTTATAACATTATATTACTGTACCTAATCAAGAAACCTCTCAAAAATAAAAAAAATATGTTTTGTTACAACAGCATGTAGCTAGCCAATATTCGCCTCTGTTGTGACATAACAATGTAATCGTTAATTACTGCGTTTTGAAGAGATATACTTGTGTACTGTTTTATTGTTATCTGCATTAAAGTAGGGAACAAAAAAAATTAATTCAAAGTAAAACGGAATAAAAATAACGTTAGGTAAAAGTTTCTGGATATCTAAGGGGGTGGCCTGTGTTCAGCAATGGACGTCCTATGGCTGAGATGATGATGATGAAAAGTTTCTGAAGCAGATTCGTCCAAATCTTCGGTGATATTTTCATTAACCAGCAAATCTTCATAAAAACGATGATGATAATTTTAGTAGTTTTATTAAGTCATACTTCTTTTTTCTTGAAATACCCTCTGCTTCAGTCCTTCTTGCGATATTCATAAACATGTCAACTTCGTTTCCTACGGCTGCAATCATGATTTTTTTTAAATCCTTTCTTCAAAACATCGAGCTCCTTGAATTCAACACGTTGGTAATTATTTTTTATGAACAGTGCAGGTTTATCTCTTCAGAACTCTACAATTTTAAAACTGGACATTTTGTAATTCCGAGGGAAAACATTTTTTAGTTCGGTTTTAAACAGCATAACTTCATTGTGGTAATTTACATGAGCTGTCAAGTTCTTTCGAGACCTTTTAAACGTCTCAACGTAATCATCTAAATCGTACAAGTTACCTGACTTGTTCATTTTGTTAGTTGTGGGACCATGAACACTGTCAGTAGACATATAAGTATGGCCGGGCTCGAGCCTTAAGAGTACTGGCTCCGCTGTTTATTATTATTTTGACAAAACGCAGCAAACAAAGCTTGCAATGTTTTACCAAAATTCGAGATCGGGGACGCCTCACCCGCGCAGCCGCTCTCCTATTTCGGTAAATCGCTGCAATCCAGAATACAGCGTTTAGCAAAAACATTTCCTGCGAATATTAGGTTACCGTAAAGTGAAACATTGAATTATTTTGGCAATGGGAACTGTTATTCAATAGTAGATCGAACCTGTATCAAGCTTACATCGTTTAGATTATGTTACGTTTTATTACCATAAAACGATGTAACCCGGGTTGCAGCGTTTTGTCATCACAGGGTCGTTTTGATTAAACTGCATTTTTATTACAAAACAAACACGCGTTTTTTTGATTAGCCCCTGGTGAAAAGTTGTGTTTTTTGACTCATCCCCTTTTGCCTTAACACCACAGAATTCATCTTACACTAAAACTAATTTAAAAAATCAACATTTTAATAATAATTCTTATAATTTTAATAAAAAACCAAACACTAGTGTAGCTGCTAGCTATAACACAGCCTAGTAGTTCAAACATAAAAACTGTTTCCTGTCCACGTTGTCGTAACTCTGATCATCCCTTAAGTCAATGTAAAGCTAACAGGTACCCTATTTGTTTTAAATGTGGAACTAAAGATGTTAAATATCCTAATTGCCCCAACTGTCACTCTAAATCTAATTCAAAAAACTAACTACTGAAGATTGTTGTAATATAAATGACAAAACTAAAACCTCTAAAAATGTTGATGAAAACGATTGGCAAAATTGGCTGTTAACTATTAAAACATTCTTTTCAAGCTATTTTGTTACAACAATCTTCGATAAAAAACCTATAGATGATATACGTCCCTACGCAACTGTCCTGGTAGGTGATATTACATTGTGTGGATTACTAGACTCTGGTTCAGCAGCAACTATTCTAGGCAACAATTGTCATGACTATCTAAAATCTATTGGACTAGCTATTCATAAAGACCTAAAAACCTTTACTGCTGCAGGAGGCGGAAATTTACCTACTATTGGTTATGTTAATTTACCCGTAACATTTGAAAATCAGTTTCATATTTTAAAAGCTTATGTTATACCTACTATAAAAACTAATCTTATTCTCGGTGTCGATTTTTGGACAAAATTTAAACTTTTCCCAAAATTATTTATTATATTTCGCTACATAGTTTGTCTAATTGCCCTACTAATGTAAACACAGTCTCGGATGCTAATGGTATGTTACGTTCCTATAATGAACTTACTGAAGATCAACGTGTTACCGCTGATAACATTATCGATCAGTCTAAACATATTTCCACTGACAAGTGTGGTTTGGGTAGAACTAATCTAGTTATGCATCGCATTGACACTGGAGATTCTTTACCTATATTAGGCAAAGATATTACCGCGTTTCTCCGGAGAAGCAACGTATTTTATCTGAAGAACTAGATGAAATGCTAGCGCTAGGTGTGGTTGAAGAATGCGAGAGCCCTTGGTCTTCTCCTGTCTTACTTATACCTAAAAAAGATGGCAAGCTTAGGTTTAGGTTTAGCCTGAACGTATTAGTAAGTTTGCGTTAGTAGTGATAGCGGATTTTTTCTATTCTAAGTACGAAAAATCCTTCACTTTGCGGCGGGGTACTGTAACGTTGTACTTTGCTAGCTTTAAGAATAGGTTAGAAATTAAATAAAGTAGAAATATTTACAATACAATTATTCTAAAATTAATAAAACACCTAAATTAAACTAAACTAAATATAATAAAAAAATATAATACATTCCTTACGTAATTCATATACGGAACCCAATATTAATTATTTACACAAAGGTCCGCGTAACTATTGCGCCTACGCATCTCTAAACGGGTGAACTGGTTTCGCCGCGCGTGACGGTGGTGCCTCGAGTGCATTCGGGCCGGAGACGCTGGAGACGACCAAATTGCATCAGACGTGACGGCTGTGTCACACGTTTTTTTGAGTTGACCTTCAGTATTGCGTACCTGCCTAATTTCTACTTATTCGTGCTAGACAAATTATAATCGGAAATCCCGCTGGGGTAAGTTTCCATGCATTGCTTATGTTCTATTGTAAGGTGTTCTTCTTGCTAAATTTCTGTCTAAAGCAGCTGTTCTTAATTCACTTTGTTTGCTGGGATACTGTGACCTTTGGACCCGGCAACGTGGCCCAAGCTCTGCTAATGCTAGCCTTGTCTCTGCGCTTCCAAGATTTCTACGTTGGATATTTCTACGTTCGAGTTTTTCTACGTTCTTCTTTAAACCCTCGCTACGCAATCTTTCTACCTGGCGGCGAGTGAAAGACCAGACCTGATCCTGTCTGGAACTACCTGGGTCCTGCTGAAGACCTGGCAGTGCAACCTGGCAAGGAGCTGGGCCGTCGTCGGAGCTACACCACGGTTCAGGCCAGTGTTCCCAGTGTACCTTCTACCTCGAGATCTATTCGTGGTTAGGGCAACAGAAGTTGGCTTAAATAAAGTCTCAATTTCTACCAAATTGTGTACTTTATTTGGACCCCTACCTACCTACCTGTCGGCCAGCGTGACTACCAGCCTACCAACGGCCGCACTATGATGGTAGAATTTTATTTAGATTCAATTTATTTAGCAAATTGCCATTTATAACCTTCAATTAAAAAACATTGTATTAAAAATTTAAGCTAGTAACGAAAACGAATCGCTGCAAAACCGACTCCACGTAGTCTTGTTTGCCCTACCCTTAGAGTGCAATTCAAAACCGCGTAGGCGCGGAGGGGCGAGGCGGCCTGCATGGGACCGCCGGAGCCACGAAGCGCCGGAGCCGTGACAGAAATCATGCTTGCTGCATGTTGCATGCTTACTTCCATGTTGCATGCCTGCTTCAGGCTTGTTTGCATGCTTCTTACAGGAAAATAAAAATTTCAAAATAAAAATTTTGTATTTCATTTTATATTTTTTTGCTGATCTCGTTATGTGGTTATTAATAAATAATAAGATGACTGTGACCAATAAAATGCGGTTTTATTCAGAAAAACTGCTGTAAATGATATAAAAATAGAAGCTATATTTAAAAGAAAAAGAGTTAACATGTATAAAGTGCATTAAGATTATTAGCTGTGCATTGGTGAAAAAGCTTTTGCTTTAGGAAAAATCGCTGTACGCTGCGAAAATAAATTGTAGTGTGTTTAGTGATATTTTGAGTTGAATATGTTGCTGTGCAATCAGTAATTTTGATGGGAATTCGGAATCTTATTGCATAGAAAAAGGATATTTTTTGATTTGCGTTTAAAATTTCTTTCAGTGTTAGATACCCCATTTATCGAGGAAGGCTATAGGCTACTTTTTATCCCGGTACGGGAAGTAGTTCCCACGCGATGCGGGTGAAACCGCTGGCAGAAGCTAATAATATATAAGTGATAAATACATATTCTTAAAAACCAGAAGCAGGTTTGTTTAACGAGAAAATTACAAGAAATAGTTTTAACATGAAAATCAACTAAGATTAGTCAAGAACGCGGCAAAATCTTATTCTGTCCAACTATAACATGTCTTGTCACAATGACGTTCGAAAAAAGAATCCTCCAAGCATAGATGAACGGCTGAATGGCGAGGTGTCTATGGTCGCTCGTCTCTGCTGCCCTCTTTGTAACTACTGGCAGCTAACACGGCCTCTCCTGACACCCTGACGTCCTCGGCAGGATCTGGGTGAGCCTGGTTGAGTCTCGGAACACCTGCACATGCAATAAGCGAGTTGGATCTGACTCAATTTCGTCATATTTAAAGCTCGACTGGTTATCGTGGTCATCATCGGTTTTCTGAGCACATGACACTTTCAGAATAAAATTATTGGAGGACTTACAAACCTCAAACAAAGTACTAATCCATTTAAAGAAAGAAAAATAAATAACATCAACTTTAAATCAAATAACAAGTACAAAATGAATAACAGAACACTGGTATACCACCCAGTGACTCGCAAATAAATAACGTCAACTTTACATCAAATAACAGGTACAAAATTAATAACAGAACACTGGTATACCACCCAGTGACTCGCAAATAAATAACGTCAACTTTAAATCAAATAACAGGTACAAAATTAATAACAGAACACTGGTATACCACCCAGTGTAAGTGTGTCGAGTGTAAGGCTGAAACATATTAGTTGTACACATATAAACACACAACATACAAAGAAATCATGTAAATTATTAACCTGGTTTGGAGTGTAAAGCTGAAACATATTAGTTGTAAGAAGAAATACGATTACTTTTACTTATTAGTTAAACCGTGGCACAGTGAAGGAATCTCGCAATCTAGGGGGATTTAAATCAAAATATAAATTCTAATAATATATAATATAGTTATGTCCTATTTATACCTAAGATCCTATTTGTCATAGCTACATATTAGAAATCCTTGTAAGTAGGTTAAAAAAAATATAAAAAAATAATAAAGTGGATAGACAATAATCGTTGCAACTTTACGATACGAACAACAAAATTAAGGTGTCATCTTCACTTGAGATTACTGGTCAAATTAACGAATAGTCTTATTTATTTGTTTATTATTGTATTCTGTATATCCTTTAAGGTAAGTTATTGTGTATTTTATCTAAGTAATAGTTAAACATTGATCTAATGACATCATTTAAAAACACAGTTAGATTAAGCATTTTTTAGAGATGATATGCAAAATAAAAGGCGTATAGAAAAAAATGCTCTCAATATCCCGGTGTTTCTATTGTTTCAGTTTATAGCTTAGAATCTTAACTTTTGAGAACAATTTACAAAACTTGCGATTTTGTGCGACCGTCAAACATTTTTTTTCGGTTTTCAGAATGACCGCCGAAACTTTGATATTTGGACCTCAAATGCGAAAGAGGAGCGAATTAATGCTATTTTTGCATTTATAATAGGTAATTACCCTCAAGTACAGTTTTTGAAAGGTGCTATTAATGAAATTAAGTTTTTTTAAAGAAAGTTATGTAACAAACTTAACGAAAAATGGACAGCAAGCGGTAGACATCGCGAACGCTTTTCAAATAAGAATGTTACTTGGTTGAATGAATGCATTAAATTACCAGTTAATGTTTTAAATGAAATACCATCTACATCTGGCCACTTACAAGGAAGACCACATAAAGTTCTTGTAGAATGTTGCGATAAAACCAAAAAACGCAAAGTTCAGAATCTAATAGCGTCTACTAGCCCTGAAGAAATGGCGATTGCACATGAATGTAACCTTGTATCTTAGCGAATACTCATGGTATAACATGCCAGTTAGAGTGTACAAAGTTTTATTTCATGGCCGGGATGTCATAGCTTCGTGTATTTTGCCGATTGGCCAGTTATCAGAGGAGGCACAAGAGGCTAGAAACAAAGATAACCGAAGATACAGGGAATTCTTCACTAAAAAACGACACGAATAGACACCAATAACGACCTACTTAACAGACTTCTCATATCATCAGACCCCTTCATATCCAGCTTGAGACTTATAATAAAGAGAAAACGGAGTCCTTTAGATCCTGATGTCCTAAAATTGCTTTCTGTACCCACCGTAAATGATGCCGAAAGTGGAAATAGTGACTAAAATAACAAAATTTATTCATATCGCATTTCAAATATATATATGTTATAATATATTTCAAATATAAAGGTAGACTGGTAGAGAACGCCTAAGGCGTTAAGTCCGCCATTGTACTATTTGAAGTATTTTAAATAAATAAATAAATAAAACTTTATTTTCTCTCACTATTTAAGTATTTTTATTTATTTGTAAACCAAGAAATATTATTTTTTAACTAATTACGAGATGTGCAGCGGTGGAGATTAAAAAAAACCAAATTCTTCGAATAATAAAGTTTATTAAAAAGAATTACAATATTAAACTTAACTAATTGGTTGTCCTAACGTCCCGATGTTAGGTGACAAAAGGCCCTCCGTCAGGGCCGCGAACAGTTTTTAATATTCGCCGAAGCGGTGTTGCGTAATTGCGATCGAACGATGGTACTGTGTCTTAATGTAGGTATCCGATGATATCCTTGGATATAACACCTCCCCTGTTAGATGAGCAACTATTTGCTAATGTCTAATGCAAAAGTTGCGGCTCTCCTATCTGGCTCTGATAATTCAATAACTTCGTTCTTACTTTTCGTAACTGTTGGTGACTGCATTCGTCGTATAAAATGCCTGCTAATCAGTGCACCTGCACTGAACAATCCAATTATCAGCAAGTACAAAGGGATTGTAGTGTGATATATACTCGATGAATCCCCAGAATCGGTTTCGACAGAGCTCTCCATTGTAATTTGCTTCTGTATATTGTTCAATGTACTTAGGTCGATCGAAGCCAGGTGGTAATTTTGATCGACTTTCTGAGAATAATTAGTCATCCGTGGGAACGCTGTGATTTCGATGCTTACACCGTTGACCTTGTCATCAATGTTGGCCAATGTGAATTCTGACGATTTCATCTTGCATGATTTTGGAATAGTTGCTAGGAAACTGCCTTGTAGAATTTTATGATTTTCATGTCCACAGAATAGTTGAACCCTCGTAGGCTTCGGAAACGAAACAATGTAATGTCTGCTGTCCAGCTCTAATAGAGCCTCCTTGGTCAGAGAGATAGGCGTGACAGGGCACGTTTCATCTATCTCCTGAGATTGAATAAGTTTAATGATGCAATCAGCTCCCGAACGAATCCCGTGGCTTATTTTCTGTTCACACAAGTGCCATTCGTGAACCTTCGGGCATTCTGCCTCTATGTACACATACTCTTTAGAGTTGGTTGCTACATAAGGATAGGCAGGAAGGATTACCTTACTGTCCTTGTTGGGTACAGGACAAAGTCTATATAATTGAAAGGTATTTGGAAGAGTAATAGGAAATTTCAGGACAACCACGATCTTTTTATCTACGTAATAAGAACCTAAGCTTATTATATCATAATAGTATCTAATATCTAAGTCTATTATCTGATCTATGCTATATAAGTTTTGCAATTTGCTTATCATAGTTCTTAACTCCCTAACCGATAATATAGAATGGTGCAAAGATCTATTACGACTAAACGCTAATATATTCTCTAACCTATTAATTTCACTTGCTAACTCTTGTATGTTATCGCTAAGGATAGCAAGGAGTTGTGCCAAGTGTGCATATCTAAAAGCCTTCTCATTTTCGGCGTTAGTCAAGTTAGTTACCTGAATAAGGGCTTTGTGTAATCTATCCTGATTCATAGTTAAATTATTTAATATCTGAGTCTGCTGTGACGTAAACTCTTTAAATAATGAAATATGTTCATTCAATTTACTGGAAATCATTTGATCGTTTTTCTTTAAAGTTTCCATAACACTTTCAAACCTCAGAGCATCATCTTGATCTAGATTACCACTAATAGATTTTATTAAGGTACCCAAAGGATTAAATATACCTCGTTTGACTCTACTAGGTTGCATGGTTTCTAGTTCTAATAAGATTCGATTCAATCTATTGTACAAATGCTTAATTTGCAGAAATGACGGAAAACTATAGTTTGACAGAATAATCGTAGTTTCAGACAATTGCGTGCGTAAATCGTATACCTGGTTCTCTATGTGTTTTAAGTTAATATCTTGCAAAAAGGTATGATGATGTGATACAATTTTAGTATCTCCTAGGGCAAAGGGTAAGATTCCAGGTCCATTATCAAGGTCATCAAGCCGGATCTCTTGAGCTTGAGCTAAGGTCAGGCTCATCATTATTGTCGGGAGGTACCTGTAACAAAGTATGTCTTGTATTTTTCTTTGGTCGTTTCAGTCTAGTCTTTGCTACGGGTCCGCGTTTTTTAGAAGTGTAAATATGAATAGGTAAGTCCGCTATAACTTTGTCAGATGTGAAACGGCTAGCAAGTTTTTGTCTGGATGCTAAGGGATTGCGAATAAAAATTTCCTGATTAGGTGTATATTCTATTTCCGGTTCTCTATTTTCATTACGTCGAGTCATTAATGATTCGCGTTCGGCGAGCGATGACTCATGTACAAGTCTATATACCGTTTGCATTCTACTCCGGTGGTCTTGAACATATTGTTGTAATAGTCGTTCTGTTATGTTCGTGTCCGTGGGGTCCCGTGGGTCAAAATGTCCAGTGATAAGGTCGAAGGGTCTACACTTGGTCAAATTATGTATCGAACTATTATAGGCTAAAAGTGCATAGGATACTAAGTTAGCTGCCGATTCATTTTTATGTTGCAATTTTAATATTCTTAAGTGTTCGATAAGTGTGCTATGGAAACGCTCTATCATGCCGTTTTCGTTTGGGGCATGAGCAGCTGTTGTTCGATGTTGTATCTTATGCAATCGCAGGAATTCGCTTACGACTTGGTTCGTGAATTCGGTTCCCTGGTCAGTTACTAGGGTCATTGGGTAACCATGATGAGTACTAAATTTTAGGAGTGATTTTACTATATTTGGTGCCGTACAATCTACCATACGATAGGCCTGGGCATATTTGGAAAAGGAATCTATAAGTGTTAAGTATTTTTCTTGCTCTAATGTTAAGACATCAGCATGTATAATTTCGAATGGTTTAGTTGGTGGCGGAACTATTCTAAATTGTTGCCGAATAGGATTACGGTCATATTTTGCACAACCGCATATAACGCATTCATTAATATATTTTGTTATGTCGTTTTTCATTTTAGGCCAAAAGTATTGTGCAGACAATGCTAAATAGGTTTCATTTATACCGCGATGATTGGTTTTTCCTTCGTGGTACTTGCGTATTATGTCTTGTTGAGACGAGAAATCCGACATATTGACTATCTGCTTTTTAACTAAGAATAACTTCATACTGGAATTTTTAAATGCTCTTTGTATTATAGGTACAATTTCGTACATTTTATCTATGGGATTCACTAGGATGGCAGTGCAGATTTTCGGATCAACGTGTTTTTTTATAATGTCTACAATATTTTGGTCAAAATTAGGGCCTACGCACACTTCCGTATCAACTTGAAGGTAAGTATCAAATGGTTTCGTAACTTTGGGTTTAGTTCTGGGCGGCTTGTTAACTATGTTTACTATAATTTGTCTTCGATATTTATTTAGTGGGTCATCACTAATGGGAATTTCTAGAATCGGGTTCTCGACGTTAGTGTGTACAGTTTCTGTGGCTATTATTTCAGGGGCAGTTAATGTAGATGACGAGCTACGGCGTTCATGACTTTCGGTGACATTGTCTATTGTTTCAGAAGCTGTTAATGTGGATGATGAACTATGACGTCGTTCCGACGTTTCAGATGTGTTCACTAATAGAGAAATTGTTTCATCATTATGAATTTCGATTCGCGACAGCGCATCAGCATTTGTGTTGCAACTACCTTTTTTATAAATAACTGTAAAATTATATTCTGCTAATTTCAATCTAAAGCGAGTTAAACGCGAGTTAGGCTCTTTTAAATTCATAAGCCATTGCAGGGGCTTATGATCAGTTACAATTTTAAACTTTCTACCAAAGAGGTATGGCCTAAAGTATTTGGTGGCCCACACGATTGCCAAAAGTTCTTTCTCTATGGTAGAGTAGTTTATTTCGCTGCTATTCAACGTTCTAGATGCATATGATATCGGTCTGTCAGAGCCTATTGTACCTTGTGATAGTACAGCTCCAAGAGCATATTTCGAGGCGTCTGTAGTTAAAATAAATTCCTTTGTAAAATCTGGGTACTGCAGGATGGGGTCGTTTGTCAAAAGAGTTTTGCAGTGTTCGAAGTTACTTATGTAGTCAGGAGTTATATTAATTTTGGCACCCTTTTTCAGGTTTGCTGTAAGAAATTTTGTTATTCGTGCATAGTCCGGTATAAACTTGCGATAGTAGCCTAGTAACCCTAAAAATGATTTAATTTGTTTCGTGGTTTTAGGTAATGGATAATTCACAATTGCAGAGATTTTCTCTGGATTGGGTTTGACACCTTCAGGGGTTATAATATGGCCTAAATAGGGTGTTTCACGTTTTAAGAATTCCGACTTATCCATTTGGATTTTAAAGTTGGATTCCCTAAGTCGCTGAAATACACTACGTAAGTTACAAATTATTTCCTGGAGCGACGTCCCAAACACTAGGATATCGTCCAAATATACTACACAGATCTTATTCAGTAACCCTCTCAGTACGTTATCCATCACCCTTTGAAAGGTGGATGGTGAATTTTTGAGTCCCATGGGCATTCTCAAGAATTCGTAGTGTCCCTGCTCCACGTTAAAGGCTGTTTTGTGAATGTCCTTGGGATCTAGTTCTACCTGATAGAATCCGCTAGTTAAATCTAATGAAACGAAGTACTGACATTTACCCAATTTGTCTAACGTGTCCGTTATATTCGGAATGGGATATTTGTCGTCAATTGTCTTCTCGTTCAACTTACGGAAGTCAATGACTAAGCGCCACTTTGTTTTTCCAGAGGCGTCACTTTTCTTGGGTACGACCCATATAGGTGCACTCCACGCAGATGTGGAAGGTCGAATTATGCCTTGGTCTAACATTTTTTTTATTTGCCGTTGAACCTCTTCTCGATGTATATACGGGTACCTATAAGTTTTACTATATACGGGTAATTCGTCTGTGGTATTAATAGAGTGCTTGATTCTATTAGTAAAAGTTAACGGTTCATCTTCCAAATAAAATACATCAGAATATTCAGCACATAATTTAGTTAAATTGATTGCCTCCTCTGCGTTCAGGTGATCTATGCGCAAGCGCGATAAGACTTCTCGAGTTCGAGCTTTGTTATTACAAGTATCAGGTTTCGTTACAGGTGCAATCTGCTCATTAAATATACTTGCATGAATTGGTTCTGATAAGGAAAAGATAATGTCATTGTCCGTGGGGTTAATTACTTCTAATTTAGCCTGATTATTTTTAGCTGTAGTTAGACAACTACTTATGTGGCAGTTACATAAAATTTGCTGATCGACTATAATATCGCCTTGTTCTATGTCAGTGGGTGCGCTTATTAACTTCGAAGACTGTGCCGGAATAATACTTTCGTGTAAATTTAGACAAGGTGACGCATACATGTATATGGGGTTCTCTGCGAACTTGGTCTTGAGCACATACGATCCTAAATCGACCTTTGCTGACCAACTCGTTAAAAGATCGCATCCTATAAGTCCGTCGAAATACTCGTGGAAATTATATACGTACAATTTAATAAGAGCGTTATCTTTGATTTCCTTAAAACAAGGAATTGTAATTGAGTATTCATTCCTCGAAGCCCTGTTAAAGTTCGTGACCACAAATGGGTCAGGATTTAGGCATACGTTTGGAAAGTATTGCCTCGCGATGTCAGGACTTATGAATGATGAGTTAGCGCCTGTATCTATTAAAAAATGCAAAGGCCGGGCATCAGGCCTCACAAATAACTTAATATATGGTAATTGCCTTCTACTATGAACGTTAAGTTCTATTCGGGGGCATCTTCGAGGCTGACCTTGGGAAAATTTTGAGAACTATGACCATTGTCGCTAGCGTGTACCGCACTTTCTAAAGGCTGCGATTCGGGAATTTCTTGAGAAGTGTCACATACAGTTTCATCGTGAGCGTCGTCATAGTAATAATAGTCATTTTGTTCATAGTCCTCGTAATAGTCCTCATAAGTTTCATGATTATTAATGTCTCGAGTCTTAAAGTAATTATTCGGTGGTGGATTACCATGCATCCTCCAGTCATGTCTAGTCGGGGGTAATGGGCGTGCAACAGGGTGGCTAATTCCACTCATAGGACGCGGTTGGTTATTATTCGAGTGTGGAAAAGCTGGCTGCCGTGGTGCAACCCTAAAACCAGTTGACATATTAGAACGCGGCAAAGCCTTAAACATTTGTTGAGTTCTAGACGGTCCTTGGAACGGTCTAGGCTGCATGAAAGGTTGCTGCCTGAAAGGTTGCTGCATGAAAGGTTGCTGCATGAAAGGTTGCTGCCTGAAAGGTTGCTGCATGAAAGGTTGCTGCATGAAAGGTACCTTATATTGAAATGCTTGCGATTGATATGGTGTTACTGACTGACTCCCTTTCCTAGAATTTTGGGGTGGAAGCTTTCGTTGAAGGTAAACTATATTCATTTCTTCCTGGGCGTATTCTAATGCTTTTTCCAAAGAAGGTGGTCTCATGCATCTAATCCTAGAACCTAATGGTTCTTCTAAACCTTTCAAGTAAGTTTGAAGCGCTAACTTCTGATATAAAGAACGTTTCGCTTCTACCGTAGTCGGAAGTTGATCATGCAACTCAACATAGGTCATTATGGTGCTGAGCATATTTTGTACGCGTTCATAGAAAACATGAGGTGTATCTGATCCTTGGGCTAACAGAGACAGATCGCTATATAGCGCAGATTCATCTCTGTGGTCTGAAAAATTATGTATAAGTGTATTCCTTATGCCATTCCAGTCATTCGGAATGCCGTTCGTCACTAACGTTCTAGCGGCGGCTCCCGTAATTTTATTTAAAATGCCATTTATTAAGGCTAGATTGGATAATTCGTGTCCGGGCGCTGGATTGACATAGTTAATAACTAAACGATCACATAATGTTAAAAATCTAATTAATGTATTACAATTCCCGTCAAACTCGGGTACTAACCTTAGAGCTTTGACAATCTTATTAATAATCTCGTCCTGGTCGACGACGCCTGCTTGCTCCATTATTCCTTCTAAATTACTTAAGATATCTAGATTGCGAAAAGAGTCCCTCTGCGCGATGCGAGAGGACAGTCTTGAACTCGGGGGTTCGATACCCCGGGTAGATCGTGATGATCGTGGGTGGAAAATGGTGAAGGAAGTAGCGACCGACTGTTAAGAATTTGTGCAACTCACATATACATGTCGATGGCTCTTCGCAGTATCGATTTCTGGATACTCAGGATCTCCGATGGCTGCTCTCGGTTCTACGTGGACTGCCGACGATGCACGTTGAGACGTGGACAGCGCGCGCGAGTGTCCCACAGGAACGATCGATCGATTCGATTACACGCACTGACTCGACAATCCTACCGACTGCGCCAATTACGAGATGTGCAGCGGTGGAGATTAAAAAAAACCAAATTCTTCGAATAATAAAGTTTATTAAAAAGAATTACAATATTAAACTTAACTAATTGGTTGTCCTAACGTCCCGATGTTAGGTGACAAAAGGCCCTCCGTCAGGGCCGCGAACAGTTTTTAATATTCGCCGAAGCGGTGTTGCGTAATTGCGATCGAACGATGGTACTGTGTCTTAATGTAGGTATCCGATGATATCCTTGGATATAACAAACTTGTATATTTTAATTAATTCGATTTGGAATTAAAGCCCCCTAGATTGCGAGATTCTCACACTGTGCGTGGGTGCAAGCGTGCACTCAAGCGCAAGAAATATGTTATCAAGAACAAATACTCGAACTATACGGAAGTCATAGTCAAATCAAGTCATAGTCAAGCCAGGGGCTCAAAATATACGGAAGTCATGGTCAAGGCAAGTCATAGTCAAGCCAGTTGTTCAGACTATACGGAAGCCATAAGCCAGGGGCTCAGACTATACGGAAGCCATAAGCCAGAGGCTCAGACTATACGGAAGCCATAAGCCAGGGGCTCAGACTATACGGAAGCCATAAGCCAGAGGCTCAGACTATACGGAAGCCATAAGCCAGGGGCTCAGACTATACGGAAGCCATAAGCCAGAGGCTCAGACTATACGGAAGCCATAAGCCAGGGGCTCAGACTATACGGAAGCCATAAGCCAGAGGCTCAGACTATACGGAAGCCATAAGCCAGGGGCTCAGACTATACGGAAGCCATAAGCCATGGGCTCAGACCATACAGAAGCCATAAGCCAACAGAACCAGCAGGAGCACCAGCACAGCAGCGCTCGTGCCGCGACCAGGAGCACCGGCAGAGCAGCGCTCGTGCTGCAATCAGCCACCAGCACAGAAGCGCTTGGGCCAGGACACGGCCGTTACACATTCTCGTGTATAAGTCTGCGAACAAGCACTTACGACATACATTTCGTTCGGCCACTTCTGACCATTAAAATCTGGAAAGCTTTTCGCTCTCAAAGAAATAAATTCCAGGCATAACTTTGAAACTATGTCTCAGAATATCATTATTACTAATCATGTGTCAGCAACGCTGAAAACACAACTACCATTGCGGTTTGATAAGTTACGTGTAGTTAACTTCACTTGAGCTTTTGCTACACAGAATACTCATAGGTGACAATACCAATGGTTGGTACATTATTACACATTTTTTCACTTAATACAGCTAAGAGCATAATTACTTCCGATGTGTAATCAAAACAATAGAACAGATCACCTGACCTCAAAGCATGATATGCCAGGTCTACTATCCACTGGCTTTCATTACTGGAGTATGCCAAACGAGATACTGGCCGTCAGCACTCCGTACAGCATGCAAAGCTTGTACAGCAGCACAGCACCCGGGGAGCATGAAGTGTCACAGCTTACTATGTCAAATGACACAGCACCTGGAGCGCTTACACCATCACCTCACATGGCTTAGGCTTATCCTTAATACCTGTAGTCAAAAGACAAGCAAGCAAGCATCTGGCTAAGGTAACCAAACGTTCAATTGACAGACTCTCAAGCATTGTCATGTTACAGATTTGAACATTAGTTAACATCAAAAATTAATGCAACCAAATTACATAATCAGTAAAAGAAAATAAAAACTAAGGTCTGTAAACAAACTTTCAATTTGTAAATTGTAAAATGGCAGCAAAAAATCTAAAGCCTGATGCACAATTTTAACTATCCCATTTCAATGAAAACAAATTGAGTAAGTCAATATCAAATCAGTGTGCATTTATATCACAAAAGCAGTAAATCTGTGTAGGTACTTGTTGAAACTCTCATGAGCAGAAAGATTAGAAATAAATATTATTGAGCTCATTTACATAGTAAGCCTGTTAGTTGTCTAACTCAAGTTCTCATACACTTTCAGTATGTCTTTAACTAATAAACCACCAAGATGGGTTACAAGACATGTAATACATGAAGGCTAAATAAAATCGGATTGATCTCACCATTTACATACAGGTAGGAACATTACAGGATTCTTTCCATAACATCTGGTGCATAGTAGGAGCAAGGCATGTTGTTCACGGACACAAATCCGCAGAAACTCATTCCACCCAAAATACACGAGAGCAGTATCAGCGTACTAAGCTCGAGCAATTCTCGAGCTGCCTGCATAGCATTTTGAATCTACCGTTGCGTAGATTGCAACGCACTGTGATCCATTACAAAATTAAAATAGAACGGCAAAAGCTTCGGTAATGGCGGATATCCTTACACCGCGTCGTACTTAATAAAAGTGCCAATGAATCTAAACTGAAATCAAAAACTTTATAGTGGGAGTGAGACTATCCCACTTCTGATCTTAAAAACCAGAAGCAGGTTTGTTTAACGAGAAAATTACAAGAAATAGTTTTAACATGAAAATCAACTAAGATTAGTCAAGAACGCGGCAAAATCTTATTCTGTCCAACTATAACATGTCTTGTCACAATGACGTTCGAAAAAAGAATCCTCCAAGCATAGATGAACGGCTGAATGGCGAGGTGTCTATGGTCGCTCGTCTCTGCTGCCCTCTTTGTAACTACTGACAGCTAACAATATACTAATATTATAAAGCTGAAGAGTTTGTTTGTTTGATTGTTTGTTTGTTTGAACGCGCTACCCAACTAGCACACTAGTGGAAATAGCAGCCTATTTTGCAACTGTTAGCTGTACAGTAGTGTTTTAGGGGTTCCAAAAGTAACTTTAGGTTCTACTATTGCTTCCGTAGCTGCTCATAGCTGCAAATATCACTCAAGGCAGCAGAAACTGAACCAAATGTCACTCTAGGTTTTACAAGAGATCATTCTACAACCCATTTGCAGCCTACATGTTTAAAAGAGAGTTCAAACAATTATGTTAAAGGTTAAAACTGCTAAAGAGTTTCTATTGCCGCTGATGTACGCGTTAGAACTGCATAAAGACTCTAATTGTAGACTTTTTAACGGAACTGTATAAAAGATATATTTATCACTTTTCTGTCACTAAAGGTTCCATTGCAGAAGTGATTTGATCTTTTGTGCAGGCTTAAGTAGGAATTTGATCCTTTGTTCTACTTATAGCTGCATTAAGGCTCCACAATAGAAGCAGGAGGTTAATAGTCATTTGGATACATTCTGTTATTTTATTCACAAACACAACCAGGGGTCCCGTAGATTTTGTTTTCTCAATTTCTGATAACGAATCAGTTACAGAGGAAAATAATGTTTGTTTTGAAGTAATAAAAAACTTTTATCAGAAAATATGTATTTATTCAAGAATATACAAAAATTCAGTAGCTCCATTTATTTGCTCTCAAGTATAGTGAAACACTCCGTTTTTCCCATTTAGATGGACTGATGCAAAGTTCTTGTTTATTTTGTTGTGCATTATAAGTTTGAATTATTTTGAACGGTACTCTGAAAACAAGGTAACATATAATCGATGGTCAAAGGTTGACAACACGTAACTACAATGTGTCATATTTTACAGGAGGGGAAAAAAACTGCTTAATTTCGAAAAAAAATAAAATAAAAATAAAACAAAAAAGTAGTTGGTAGGTAATCAAATTATTTATTGATATATTTTAAAACAATAAACTGTCCCCATATGTTTTTCATTAAATAATCAATAAACAAACAGTTATGAGTTATCAATATTAAAAATACCTCACTACTAACGAGTTACAAGTAGTCAACATTAACTTAAGAGCTGTCAATTTTTAAAAAACATTATTATATTAGATTGAACAAAATTACACGTGCGGCAAATTATCGTAAAAAGAATGATAATCAGAAGGTATTACAGTTTTAAGGGCTTGCAAATCATTATATTTGCATAAAGTAATTTTAGGCGAGTCCTCAAAAAGTTGCTCGTAGGTTGTTATTGGAAACTTACTATTTCTTGGTCTACTTGGCAACAAAGAATAGTTTTCGTTGCAGATGTCAATTTTATAATAAATTTTGCCATCTGGTACGTACATCAAAACTTTAAGATCTGTGACAACAGGATCTCCCTTTTTCTTTCCAGGCCTAATACTCTCGTAGCGCATCACTTTTGGATCATCATATTTTTGGAAAAAGTCATATTTTAATATTTTGACGTCGTATGGATCTTTGCGTGATTTCTTAGTTATATCTGCGTATTGTGATGGAACATAAATAGCGTCATATTTTTTAATGCCACGTTCGATGGCAGCATGAACGCTATCCACTTCCATCTGCGTATGGCCAGGTTCTAAATATTTATGGTAAATGACCACATTATTCACAGCAGCAAAGTTGGATAAAGCATTTGCTAATACTGCATTCCTGTTTTGATAGGTGCAACCGTCACTCCAAATAATGATAGGCTTTGTTACAAATTCGCCTCCAGAGTTGCAAATCATATCACGTAGGTAATCTAATATGCAACTAACAAAGACTGATGCCTGAGTATCACAGTCGACTTCTGAAAACCAATAACATCTTACTTTTTTGGATGGATATTCATAAACTGTAAAATTATGGTTAATTAACTTTCTTCGGTAATAGGCACTGCTGGCTCTTACATATGGACATACTTTCACAGCTTGAACATCCTGTTCTAAGACAATACATTTTCCTTCATCTGCCTCCTTTAAATCCTTTTCTTTTTCTTCTCTTGCATTTTGTTTCCTGAGCTGATGATCTTTATACTCCTGTTCCGATATTTGTTTAGTATGGTAACTTAGACACGTATCACATAAATCTTTTTTTGGCTGTTGAAAGCCAATATTTTTTTCTTTTATAATCTTATCAAACATAGTTCTACATAACGGAACCAGGTTTTTTATTGTGCTCGCTTCAGTGTAGGTCCTATACACTTCCGCCATACCTCCAGGAATCGGTTCTAAGTATGCCTTAGACGTATCTTTGCGGCAGTAGTGTGATGGGAGCTTTGGTAAATTTTCGATATACTCGACTAAAAATTCACGTGACAGTCTTTTCTTCTCTCCCCTCTTCTTTTTTTCTATTTGCTCAGCAGTTTCTTTTGCGAACATACCACATTCGGATTTATTTACCCAGCTCCTTACTGACCACTCTCCAATACATAAAGTATTTAAATACATTTTCTTACAAACTCTCAATTTTATATCCCCTTGTTTCAAGTAATATTGAAGTGATGCTTCTCTTCTGGTATTTCCTTTTGGTCTTAAAGTATTTATTTTATCGGTAGTGTTAATCACAAACATTTTCTTTTGATCCCAACTTAAACTCCAAAATAGATCAAACAATCGCTGTCTACATTCTGATGTAAATTCGTGGCAGTGGCGTTCTTTGGACGCGCGACAGAAAGCAGAATTGCAAGTCTCTTTCAATGTTTTTGCTAATCGTGGTGCATTATGCGTATTACATGAATTTTTATTTCTTCTCCACCCTATGTAGTCTTTTCCCTGTTCTCTTAACTTTTTATTCATGCGGGCTTTCCAATGCTCTGCATCAGCTAAGCCTTTTCTTTTCTTTGTCTTCCTTCCATTACTATTCGCCTCGATCATACCACTGTCATCATCTTCAGAAGAGCAGGACGTCTGATCCGGGTCATAGTTATCATCATCCCTCGTTCTACTACTCGTGGCTACTACAAGAGAAGTTGATAATTCAGGTTCTAAGTTAAAATCATACGAGTTCAAAATAGTAGGAGAGTTCGTATCAGTTCGTGTTTCCTCAACGACATGAAAATTTCCGATTTCGAAATCATATGAATTCAAAATTGTAGGAGATTCTGCATCAGGTATAACTTCGACAATACTCTCGACAATGTTTTCTGAGTTATGACTTGGGCTGGAAGGTATCTGAGGCTGGTTTAAAAATGACGAAGTGGTAATATCGTTCAAAACAGTAATTGATGAACCTGTATCTGTCCCGCCGTTACCTAGACAGCTCTGTTCGGCGTCAAATGCAGGCGTACAGACTTGAGACTGCTCCAGGAGAACATTCTCAAGTCGATCTGATGTGTTCAAAAGTATCATTTCTCCGTTTCCATTTACTTCGTAGTTGTACAACTGTAACTCTGAAGAGCTCGATGATTTTTGTAATAATTCTTGTGATTGACTTTCGTAGACAAACTCACTCCTCTTATTACGATAAACGTTAACAGAAACTAGTCCTTGTTCCTTCAAGCCCGTTACAACATCATTAAAAAGCTCTTCACTGTTTTTCTCCATGATAACACTAAAACAAAAGACGTCGAGATAAGTACCTACCTAATTATTCTATTGCCTGCTTTAAATAATCCATGTTGAAACTTTATCGCATAGATCTTAGATGATAAAGAATAAATCGCTACTTTATTACGATTATTACATAAAATATGGTTAAATAACTCAATACTTCTCATTAATTTAAGTTATCGATGGTAAGATGGCTTAAAATTTCAATAGTGAGCTTAAAATAAAAATAAAAACTTACCAATATACATAGGTACCTTCAAGGACACTTTTCGGAAATAAATAGACGTATTTGAAGTTGTAATTAAACGTTAAACTATTTTTAAACAATTAAAACCGCCGCCGTAATGTTACTCAGTCAGTAAATTTTGCGAACTGCATTTTTGCGTTGACACCTCGTAACTCGCGCAATAGTGAGTTCAAGTTGATACTCGTTCGTTGTGCGTTGTCAACTCTGGCATAAATTGTTCGAGCGACATTTTTTGTGAATTACGAGTTATCAATAGAAAGATTCGGCGGTTAATTTTAAAATTTTTGACGTACATAACTCATTTTGTGAAAAAATGTGGGTTACGAGTTGTCAACCTATGACCATCGTATAGTACTTAAGTGTTAAACAATTAACAATAATATATCATCGTATTATAGAGTTTCCAACGACTTCTACGGATATCTAAACAAGTAGCCATTAATAGTGTGGTTTGATATCTGCAGTATCACAGTGCAGACTTGAACTGCAATAGAGGTACAGATATTACTTGGACCTTCAGAAGAGTGAAGCTTAGCGCTATGACGCGCAGAGAGGAGTTTTTAAGGTGGAAGTTGCAACTTAAAGCTGCTTTCAATGGACGCCATGTTTACAAGATAATTATTTATTAGTAGTCGAGAAATTTATAGGTTTTTATCGCATTTGTAGTAAAATATATCTAAATATCGAACAAACAACTTACTAAAAACGAATGTAGTGCAGTATGTAATTTCAATATCGTGTAGGTATGTGATATAAAAATATTTATTTAATAATAATTTATATATTTTACGATATTCTGAGGTAATTATTGAGGCGCGTTAAAAATATTTCAACAATATCAACAATATACACGATAAACTGATCTGCGTTTGTAGCTACTTGCCATATAATACAAAATATAGCTCAAAAACACTTACCTTCAGTTAATATTTATTTGTATTCAGTAATGGCTGACAACAAAAATATATTTTATAAATGAGAGACAAGGTGAACGATCAGTGAAGTTTTCTTCATTCAGCTAAAGGACAATGGGCATTTTGTATGGGATTTGGTACCCGCTCCAACAGTAACGTATGATATATCATTAGAAAGGTATTTACGTGAAGAATAATAAAAACTATGGGGCTTGCCTCACTTAGCTGTCCGATCCAAGTAGCGATAAAAATTGAATCGACATAGAAACAAGTATGTCATCCATATATGCAAATTCATTAAGAGGCATATGTCGTCAGTGTAATAATTTTAAACTCAGTTAATAGACATCTTACATTGTTTGAGATATACTCTACTATAATCTAAAGGTTGTAATAGTCTATGGAGTCATACTACGGAAACACAATCGTCATCTGATTTGACAAAAGTTCAAAACATTTCTATTCATCTTTTTTTAAGAAGAAATTCATCATTATCTCAGCTCTCTCTTAAGGAGCAAGATTGAGTCGTAATATATTATGTACTATGTAAACATCGTCTCCTGCCTTTCAACTTTAATTGATTGTAGATACTGAAAGACTTTCATCAAATACATAAGCTAGTTCTGCGTGAACTGCAAAGGTTTGCACAGTCTTTTTTTAAAGCACTGGGCAGGCAAACATTCTAAGAAGACCAAATTCCTGTTTTTTTGTCACTTCACCAGTTTTTATTCAATACAGATGGATTTAAGAACTACATCTACGTTGATGATTTTTGAACATTACACGGTGTAGTAGTCGATGTTACGCGAAATGGACAAGGATTTGGGACTAGTCGTCATAGTAAACATTTTTTACCTTGCCAAGACCTACGCAATGGTACTAGAATCAACACTGTTGGACAGGGTACCAAAACGCCCATCGTCCTTTGACATTCATTCAATCATCGCCATAAGAGCTTTAGTATGGTGTTAATTATTAGTTGCCGCTCCTGTATCGCTCTTATGCCTCTACTATGAAGTTCTAATGGAACTATAGACTGCAAAAAGTTGTGCCCCTTTGGCTGCAAAGCTGCTGCATAAGGTCTGTAGAGCACGCTCTGGCGCTTGAGCTTGGCACCTTTGGTAATAATCGGATTGGCTCTAAAGCTCTTAAGCAACAGTTTTGTGCTACTTGGGTAATCTCAGGAACTACTGGTCCGATTTGAAAATTTCTTTCAGTGTTAGATACCCCATTTATCGAGGAAGGCTATAGGCTACTTTTTATCCCGGTACGGGAAGTAGTTCCCACGCGATGCGGGTGAAACCGCTGGCAGAAGCTAATAATATATAAGTGATAAATACAAAAGATATGAATCCGTATCACAAACACACTCAAAACAACTCTGTTAAATTTTTTTTAAAAATGTTTATTAAATCATCCTATACACATTATCGTGCCCATTTATTAAAATAAGGCTGTTCATACTAAAGGATTGAATCAACAGAATTCCAATTAACAAATCTCTTTTGTCCAATTCAGTCTAGAATAAATTTAATTTCAACTATTCCCTTAGAAAACTTTGAATAAGTTGGCAATTTTTTTTCAGCCGGTGGGTATTTTCCGCGGTAAATACGAGTGGGCGAATGAAAACAGTCTTGACGGAGGCGACTGCTCATTATGGGTGCACGCTGCCACTCACCAGCTAGACGATGGACAGTGGCAATGTCAAGTCACCGCCAGCAACTTCCATTTGCAGGTAATAATTCCATACATTATCTCGGCCCTCTTGTCAACTAAGAACATGAGGAATTTAAGGTGCAAAAATGACTGTAAATAATAAGGTAGACTAGGAATGTTGTTTCAAGACGTGACGATCACAAAAAGGTATTATAAATCCGTAGTGTTTCTTTTTAGCCCGGTCAAAATAGACATTCTGTCGTCTAAGCAGACAGAGGGACGATGTGCCACCCCGACTCACTGCTCACAGACCCACGCCTACGGTGGCCGGGAGTCGTCTCGCGACACCCGGCGCCCGTGGTGTCTACCTGGTCCAGCGCGGCGGCCGGGATGAGAGGTGCGAACTCCCTTCTCGAGCATGACTGCTTCGCAGAAGGAGGCGACAGCATTCCATTCCCTCTCTCCCCGGACCATGGCCTGAACCAGGGCCGGACGCGAGAGGTCGCCGCCGCCTTAAGCCTCGACGAGGACCCGACGGTGCTCTTCCCACGCAGGGCACTCCTGGACTGTGTGGTCCACCGTGCCCTTGGGGCTGTCCCGAGCCATTCCTCAAAGAGGGGACTTACCGCCACTATGGTGGCGTGCCCTAATTTACAACATCATGTGTAAAACAGAGCTAAAGTTAGGAGTTAGCAGTTTACAGTTTAACTTTCAGTTGCATTGTATAATTTTGTTAGCTTAATATTGTTGTGTAATAGACTGTTTGTGAAAATATTACTTTTTAAAAGAGTGTCTATGGAGTTTCTTGCCGGCTCTTCTCCATGAGACCAACTTTTTGGAACCGTGCAAATAGTGTGACGTTTCATAGGAGCCTGCAAAGGCCTTTTTTAATAAAAAGATTTTGATTTTGATTTAGAATTTCAACGTGGGCACTCTAGCCTTAGTGACAAGCCACGTGAAAACCCGCCATGACAGTTAATTCTCGCAGAACCATAATGTAACATACCGTGACATAAACCCGTGGGCACAACGATTATTTTACATTCCCCAAAATTAAGCACAGTCTTCGTCGTCAACGTTTCAGCACACCTGAAAAAGCTGTTGACTCACACAAATCGGCCATTTTGACTACCCCCACTTCAGAATGGAATAAATGTTTCAAGAACTGGTTTAAATTCATGCAAAAGTGCATTAAATATCGCGGAGAATTCTTTGATAAACAATAAATGTTATTAACCTATTCGATTGTAATGCCATTTTTGTAGAAAATTTTATAATCTACAATTTTGGTCTGTTGTATTTTTTTGATAAAACTTACCGTTTTCGAAAAAAACCCAAAAACAAAAAAATGACATTTGACCTCGAATAACTTTTGACGCACACATGGGATCGATGGGAACTTTTAGTATTTTATTTATAATGATCAAATGTAGCTCTCTGGGATTTTTTGTTATTTCAAATGTCTATTTTGACCGGGCTATTTTTATTATATATCCATTTATTTATTGACTTTTAGTTTGAGTTTGATTAAAGTTTTTTTTTATATATATAAATGTATTGATTTGTTTCACAAAACTCAATACATTTATTTTTTTTATTTATGTATATAATACGACTTTATGACTTTGTGATTAAAATTAATAATACACATTACAGTCAAATTACTGTTAGGTATCAAAACGCGTGCATATTTATCTACCTTGTGTGTGACGCGCGTGTCTCAAGAAAACGGCAGCCGCGCTCGCAGTGTTTTGAGTCGTTTTGGGACAGCGCGTCTGTGAAGACGCACACATAGACACCTATGTCTGCGTAGATTGACTTCTGTACCTATGTATTTTGTGATATAAGGTGTCAGCGACACCTACACGCCAACACATGGACAATGGCGCCCTCACGGCCATGCTGACAAACGCTCGTCCCCGAGCAACTTCTAAACATCTGAGAACAAGACAGCAAACTGCTCGATCATCTTGACATATTCAGTCACATCAAATCAAGTCAAATCATTCAGTATTTTTTTTTTAATTCTATAAATCAATCACAACAGGTGTGCTGCTCCGGCAAGCCCTTTTTTACAACCAGAGACTGTTAAACCTTTCCCATCGGTATTACAACCGGAGACTGTTAAACCCTTCTCATCAGTTTTACAACCAGAGACTTTTAAACTCTTCTGTGCATCCGCTTCATTTTCGGGCTTAGAAAGTACGACCACGTGTCGGAATTTCGAAGTCGGTTGAAGTGGTTGCCTATTCGGCGGCGTCAAGATGCTCACATTCTTTCTTTTCTCTTCTCTCTTCTCTACAATCCCCACTCACCAAGATATCTTCGGGAACGTTTTGAGTTTCTTGTTCCGAGAGGCAAACCTTGTCGCACTTCCTCACCTCTCCTTCTTCGTGTCTCTTCCCACACTACGAGCCGCTATGATGGATCGTTCACTGTTCGTGCTGAGAGACTGTGGAAGTCCCTTCCACATTCGATACGCGAAAGCCCATAGTTGGGTGCATTCAAGAGACGAGTAAAGGAATACTATTTATTAACATGAATGACATTTATATTCGTATGTACCTATATATGTATATATTGTATATATTTATATTTTTATATGTATTATGTTTATGTATTGTGTAGTTTTACTACATATACAACATGTAACTTAATTAACGCACATCCTGAAATTAGTTTGTTCAGAATCGTTTACTGAATCGATTTATATCATTTTTAATATAGGTAATTTTTTATCCCAAAAATAATTAAAACTACGGAAATTATTGTCATATTAACCATGTAAAACAAATTCAAATCGACCGTAACTCAAAGTAATAAGACTTCTTGTATTGTCGGCTTTTTCCGTAGTTTCGTTATGTTGTGTCGAGTCGAGCGGCGCGTGGCGCGATATTTGCGTGCGTAGTAGTATGACCAAAAAGTTCTCCAAGAATTGGTATAACTAATTTAGTAAATAACAATGCATATACATGTTAAATTAAAAGTCTATATATTATGATTATAACATAACTAGCTGTTGCCCGCGACTTCGTCTGCGTGGGCAATATAGAATTGTCAAAATACTATTTATCCGGTATAATTATGTGTGACCATTTATCATCATCATCATCCCCCTGCCCTTATCCCAATTTTATTAGGGGTCGTTAATATGTTTTCTCCTTCCATACTCTTCTATCTGCCGTCGTCTCTCATGTGTCACCTTTATATTTACATAAATGAACGAAGTAAAGTTTGTGACGTTGTGGAAATCTCTGGACCTAGTCAACCGATTTGGAAAATGATTACGTAAGTATGGGGCGTAAGTAATTCTCACAGGATACAAAGGTCTGATAAAGCTGTCATTTGTACATTTTCTGCAGTAACTGCGTCTTATCAGAAGCCAGAAAGTCTGTCAAACAGTCATACCATGGATAACGCAGTGTCCAGTTCACTGGGTTGAGGAGATCATGTAGGTAGTCACTCCAAATAAACTATTGGTACTCAAACAGATTCGGTTTGACTGGAAGCCAACAACCACATAATTGGGGAATAGCTGGGCGGAAGATGACATAGTCATCAGGCAGGCGCATAGTTTCACTACAGGGGGAAACACTTGAGGATTTTCTGTGCACTCACTCACTTTCTTTCTTTCTTCTTTCTATGTTAAGTTGGGATTCCACCGAATTGTTTGAATTAGTTCACGAACAGGCCAATATCTGTGAGAGTCCAATTCATGTTTGTGTTCGTACTTGAAGCCTGCAGTTTTTTTTCAAAATGTGCGCTCGCAATTTCTCACTTCTTGGTGCAGCCAGCAAACATAAGCCTGTGTACAGGCTAATAATTATGTAGCTTCTCCAGAATTGATGTAAAAAGTTTCTTCGACAGTGGGCTATAGTAGCGTAGTTAATATAACAAACTAATACAATCTTGTTGATCCTGCAAATATAGTTAGAGAAGCGGGTGTGCAGGATGACCACTAAGATTTGGTAAATACGTTCTGAAGACGTCCAAGTCTAATTCATTACTATTCAAAACTCAAGTGAAAAAAACTAAAAACGATTATTCAAATTAGGCTGATAATTCAGTAAAAACAAAAGACAGCCCCCAAAACCCCTTCACCACTTCCTATGTGTTTTTGTGAAGGTGGAGAAAAGGATTACCAAGCTCCCAAAGGCCAGGGTATGTGCAACACGTTGCATGGCATCCTGGAAAGTTACGTTATTCTCAGCCATTAGTTTGACTTTTCATTAGAGAATGCAGTCTTCTGTGCATTGAGCAGTGCAGCATTGGGTGCAGCGTGAGGGAGTGTTAGGCTTTGGCTCTGGTGGGCCTCACTGGGGTTTGCAGAATCTCCTAAAGGGGCGCGTGAAATAACGCGCATCGCTGACATGGGCATGTTAGACACGGGTCTCCTAGGAGCCGGATGGTCGACGACCCACTCAAAACTCATCGCCCACGCCTATGGTGGCTGGGAATCGGCTCCTGTCGTTTCTTACCGCAGTGGGAATTTTCAATCGTTCCGCCGCCTCATTCTTTTTCATCCCATTTCTTCTCGCCCCAGACCATGGCTTAAACCTGGGCCGGGTACAATAGTTCGCACAGTCCACACAGTGGTGATAGTCGGACACCATCTCCATGAGATCAGAGTTGGGAATAAATGTTTTCAAAAAAATAATAGTAGGTACATTTAGCGAAAACACGTTTTATAGCAAGTCTTTGTAACTGAATGATATCAATGATGTAAACGTAGATATATAAAAGGTGTTTTTTTAGACTCAGCTCGGGTCTGATTGTGACTATTCATAATGGAGAACAGTGTATTTGTGATCAGAAGTTGAAAGTAAGTACATACATACTGCGTATGATATTCAATCGAGGAAGCTCTCATTTCTTTAATGTGCACTTTGTGTCTGGGTTTGTTTCTAAAACTACAGAAACTTAACTCACGCTTAGCAGCGCTTGCGAGAGACAGATATTTCTCCTTTCTTTTAGGATCCATAAGCGTTACATGTTTTGCACCACACAAAAAATATTTAAGGTCTACTAATACTACTCATTTAACGTAAGTTGCTTTTAAGCCTCCATATTAATGAAAGATAAGCTAAAATAAAACCCCAGCTCAATTTGTTTATGAAAAAAATGCACAACTCCATCTGTGACTTTACATGATAATTAATTATTGTTCCGCTAATGTCTTTCCACCTGGCTGCTTTGTCAAATTTGTTGTATTTTATATACCACAGATGGAGCCGCTTTGACCGTGGCTGAATAATTTTACCCCTGTTGACCGGGATAAAAAGTAGCCTGTATGTTAATCCAGGGTATCACCTATCTACATACCAAATCTGTCCAGCCGTTTTTGCGTGATTGAATAACAAACATACATCCATACATTCTCACAAACTTTGACATTTATAATATAAAAAAAGTAAGATTTTGTCAAGGAGTACGGTAGACTCGATCGAAACCTTTATAGGTATGAATAACAAAACATAAAGAAATATTAATTTTGAATCGACAACATATATCCGCAAAATTCGGATTATGGAGAATTTCGTTAAATTCCAATGGCCCTGACAGACAAAGCGCAATATGATAGCCATATTTGTCAATAGATATAGATAGCAGTAGATAGATCGACCATTATGTGATTTCTGGTGAAGCCAAAAACGAAACACACTTTTTCATGTAGAAGTTATAGTATTTAGAGTTACGTATTAGTATTTATAGCGTTTCTTAATTTTTGGAATCAATTCATAGAAAATGTTAAACATTTTTCAAAGTATCGCTTGTTTTGTTACTAGTCTTTAACACATTCGGGGGCCAGCTACATGCCTCTACAGTGGTCAGTTTTTGGACTCTTATCGCATAAAATTATGTGTCACCTATTGCCTATCTATCAAACGGTAGTGGGTTTCTAAATCTATGACAGCATCCATCGTAAAAGGATAGAAACCTGCGTACAAATCAAAAAAACCGGCCAAGTGCGAGTCAGACTCGCGCACGAAGGGTTCCGTACCATTATTTATAAATCGGACAAAAAAATCACGTTTGTTGTATCGGAGCCCCCCAAAATATTTATTACATTCAAGTTTTCAGTATTTGTTGTTATAGCGGCAAAAAATATATATCATCTGTGAAAATTTTAGCTCTCTAACTATCACGGTTCCTTAAATGCAGCCTGGTGACAGACGGACGGACAGACGGACGGACGGACGGACGGATAGACAGAGGAGCGAAAACAATAGAGTCCCGTTTTATCCTTTGGGTACGGAACCCTAAAACAAAAAAAATACACGATTCAGAAAAAGAAACAGCAAAACTCAGAAGAGGCCGTCTATACTAATTTAACAAAATATTAATAAAATACGGTTTATCCCTGTTGACCGGGATAAAAAGTAGCCTATGTGTTAATCCAGGGTATACCCTATCTACACACCAAATTTCAACCAAATCGGTCCAGCCGTTTTTGCGTGATTGAATAACAAACATACATCCATACATTCTCACAAACATTCACGTTTATAATATAAAATAATACACATATATATATGCATATATATACAACATGTAACGTAATTAACGCACATCCTGAAATTAGTTTGTTCAGAATCGTTTACTGAATCGATTTATATCATTTTTAATATAGGTAATTTTTTATCCCAAAAATAATTAAAACTACGGAAATTATTGTCATATTAACCCTGTACAGTCAAAACAAATTCAAATAGACCGTAACTCAAAGTAATAAGACTTCGTGTATTGTCGGCTTTTTCCGTAGTTTCGTTATGTTGTGTCGAGTCGAGCGGCGCGCGGCGCGATATTTGCGTGCATAGTAGTATGACCAAAAAGTTCTCCAAGAATTGGTATAACTAATTTAGTAAATAACATTGCATATACCTGTTAAATTAAAAATTCAGTGTATGTATTATGATTATAGCATAATATTCTAATTAGGGTGTTTGAGGATGTGCTTTAATTACGTTACATGTTGTATATATATATATGTATAGTCGCGGGCAGAAGCTAGTATTATATATATATAATACACTAGCTGTTGCCCGCAACTTCGTCTGCGTAGGCAATATAGAATAGTCAAAATACTACTTATCCCGTAGGTGCATTCTTTCACGTGACAGTATAATTAGGATTAGCACTTAGCAGTCGCATAGATTCATTGATCAAGGTTGTGTTGTGGATTTGACCATTTATCTAAACAAAAGAAGTAAAGTTTGTGACGTTGTGAATATCTCTGGATCTAGTCAGCCAATTTGGAAAATTATTACGTATGGTGCGTAAGTAATTTTCACAGGAAACAGTTATAATCTATGTCTATATGCTTTGAGTCTGACAAAGCTGTCATTCGTACATTTTGTGCAGCTGCTGCGACTAATCAGAAGCCAGAAAGTCTGTCAGTTTCACCATGGATATCGTCTTGTGTAGTGAGACTGGATTGAAGATAGGTAGTCGCTCCAAGCAAGATATTGGTACTCAAATAGATTCGGTGACTGGAAGGCAACACCAACATAGTTGGGGAATAGCTGGATGGATGATAAAATGAGCCATCATCATCAGCAGGCGCATAGGGTAGGATAGTTTCACTACTGGGGAGAAACACCCATGTATGACGGGGATTTTCTGTGCACTTACTCACAATGGTAAGGCTGACCCCACCTTAGGCGTGCGCGATCCTCGGGCGTGTGAGTAGCGCGGGCGTCGCGAGCACGCTGCATGAACGTCGCGTTTTGCTGCCCTGCGGCATGTGTGAAGAGTGCAAGCGACGCGCTCGCGGCGAGCACGCGGCGCTCGAGTTGCGTTCTTACCCTTCGCCCACTATCCCCGCCGCCCGCTAAACGCCTTAGCAGTTAAACGTCAAGGAGAGCGGCGCGTGCGCGCCGCGAGCGCGCTGTAGGTAAATGCCGCAGGGCAGCAAAACGCGACGCTCACGCAACGCGCTCGCGACGCACGCGCGGCGCCCGCGCTATTCACACGCCCGAGGATCGCGCACGCCTAATGTGGGGGAGGCCTAAGCCAGGACTCCACCGAAATGTTTGCATTAGTTCACGAATAGGCTAAATGTACGTATCTGTGAGAGTCCACTTCATGTGTTCGTACTTGAAACCTGCAGTTTTGCCAAGATTTTCAAAATGTACGCTTGCAATTTGTCATTTCTTGGTGGAGCCAACAAATCGAAAGAAACTCACTCAAGTCACTACCGCACACCGGGAAAATTTCGCTCTTGCGGAGGACGTTTATAGTATACCATATTTTGTGTCACACAGGACGACAATAAGTATCCACCGAAACACTTTCAAAGATCTGATGAACGAACAAATCAGACCTGACTTGGTCACCTGGGGCCAATCAGAGCTCTATGAAGCGATCATATGCTTTGGCTCCTACTGTTATTGTGGTTTCTGAAAATTTATTCACCTCATTCAACGATGAATGTAATTCTGATGGTACTATTAAGAACACTTGCTTAGCGCAGAAGCTGACGTTGGCAGGTCGACTCTTTTGACTTCTCGAGTAGGATACCATTGGTTTTTGTGCAATGCACACCTGCAATGCATGCTGGATTAGGATAGAATACAGGTGGATAGGATTTGCAACAGCAAAAAATTCTGTCTTTGTGATTGAATGACATCAAACGTAGTTTTATATAAAAGGTGTTTTTTTAGACTTGGCTCGGGTCTTACTGAGACTGTTCGTAATCGTGACCAGTGTATTTGCAATCAGAAGTTGAAAGTAAGCATGTCCCTGGTATGCGACGCGCAATTTGTACGTTTTCAGACGCATAAAGCATTTTACGTGTGTATGGTATTAAATCGAGAAAGCTCCCATTTCTTATCTGTACTTTGTATCTGGGCTTGTTCTTAAAGCTACAGAATCCTACATTACCTACCTACCTCACGCTTAGCAGCGCTTGCGAGGGACAGATCCTCATTTCTTCTAGGATTAAGTTTACATATTTTGCATCAGAAAAAATAATTAAGGTCTACTTAATACTACTCACTCAAAGTAATTTGTTTTAAGGCTACCACATTAGTGGAAGATAAGCTAAACTATGTTTATGAAAAAATCCTGATATGAACTCCATCTGTAACTTTAAATGATAATTAATTGTTCCACTAAAGTCATCATTTTGACATAATGTTCAAAAATAATTTAGATGGCACCGTTTTAAATTTGGCTGAGAACTATTAATTTTCCTTTCATCAAGGTAATAATTATAATTGGATTTTGATGTGGCACGGCAAACTGACAAACACTATTGAAATGTCTATCGAAAAATTGCACTACGTGTTAAAATATAGTGAATTACGGAAAATACATAACTCCATCTGTTGAAATAATAATCCTCTATAAAGAATGTATGGTAAGGTGATCTTCACACTGCCCCGCATCACGCTGCATCTTGCGTGTCGACGCACCTACGCGCGTTCTTGCGGGAGTGCAGATCTCATCGTGCGGGTTTTTCGCGCACTCACGCGCGTTGGTGCGTTTTGTAAATTCACGCACGGCGGCTTCCATTTTCAAATATACACGTCACGCCTATTCAAAATCACGCGCGGCACTGCGGGATTCAGTGTGCCATACCTTGCGTTTCACTCCGCACCTACGCGCGGGGTTGCGTGTTTCTCCGCATGTATGTGCGTGATCCGCATGAACGCGCGTGGATGCATTTTCAGTGTGTTGGACTATGCGTGTTTTCCATACAAACGGAGATATTTCCATACAACGGAAAAAAACGCATCCACGCACTACGCTGCATCATGCGGGGCAGTGTGATAATCGCCTAATTTATTGTCATTTACCACCTCGCTCCTTTGACAAATTTTATGTATTTTATTTAACACAGATTACCACAGATGGAGCTACTTTAACCTTGGCTAAACAAAATTTTCATATTTTTTTTTTCTTCCGAAGTTACTTATGAAGGTGTGATTTTCTGTGTAAAGGTTAATAATAGGCCGATCAACTAATATAAGTACAACATTCAAATGTACAGTTTTGACAAACAGATTGCGTGTCGTAATATTTTACATCTTGAATTCACAAAATTAATCATATCTTTTGATAGAGTGAATCGATTTCGATGAAACAAAAACTAAGTAATACCCCAAGTTACGTAGAATTTTTGTATATAAGCATTGTCTGCATTGAATTCTTAGATTTTACGTGAATCCCGAACGAACAAACAGATAAACAGACAAAAATGACAATAATTATGGAAATGGGTTCTGTTAGTTATCCTTTAACATGCTGGCTATTTTTTTTGTCAATTTCTTCAATGTACAAAAATTACTTTTCTACAGATTTATTATATGTATAGATATATATAAACTCTTTTGCAAAAAAAGCGGGCACCTATGCGAAATCTGAGTTTTAAGGACTTTACGTGTATTTCGAAGGGTTTTAATGATTGTAGTATGTTTCTAGCATCAAAAGGGTTAGCCAAGCATGCGTGAGAGTGTATTCTAAATTTGAATTTTGTACAATTGCTAAGAAATTGGTTAAACCTTGTTTTGGACTAATTGCTGGCATAAAGTTCGTCGGTGTTTTGAAAAGTTTTTGAAGTGATTTTCAGAAAACTGATAATGCAGTTTTAATTAATGATTAATGTACTTTTTTGTTAGATAAAACATTTTTGAAAAACTATGCGTATTTGATAAAATTTTCACCTGCTCTAAATGGACTATACTGATGATTGATGGCAATGTTAAGAGTTTCGGTATTTTAGTGTAAAGCGTTCTACTGTTTAGATATTGTACCCACGTGTTTTAAAATATCGCTTTTTCATAATTAAACACTATTTAGAGGAGTATCAGTACATTGGGCTGCGACAAAACCAATTTAAAGTAAGCAGTGCCGATCACAACTCGTCTCCTTTCGGACTTTAACATTTTAAAAATCTTGAAATTCTACAAAATACAGAAAATAGCGCATAGACTGTGAGCACGAGGTCTTAAGGTCTCGTAACCACTAATTTTCAAACAACCTCGTCTCTTGGGAAACTCCGTAGACCTCCGAAGATCTATGAGTCTGAGCGTTCAAATAGCGTGTTTTCAGCCCACTAACATTTTATTAAATAAACTTGCCTGCACCGAGATTTTCTAGCATCTACAGCACTTTCCTGCTTAAATCATAACAATAATTGGCTATCTGCTCATTTCTTAAGAAACATACGTTTGGTCAATACTTTTGAATTCTTATTTCGCTTTCAGCGAAATCATCGTTTAGTAACCCGATACCTATGGAGTTATAGACAGCTTCAACGCGGCAATAATTAGACTTTTTGGATAGCTTTAAGTCTTCTCATAATTTTTCATGTGGTTAATTTTAACATTTATCACAAAATTTGGTATTTTTTTATGTCAAAGTCCGATATGAGACGAGTTGCGATCGGCACTGCTTACTTTAAATTGGTTTTGTCGCAGCCCAATGTACTGATACTCCTCTAAATAGTGTTTAATTATGAAAAAGCGATATTTTAAAACACGTGGGTACAATATCTAAACAGTAGAACGCTTTACACTAAAATACCGAAACTCTTAACATTGCCATCAATCATCAGTATAGTCCATTTAGAGCAGGTGAAAATTTTATCAAATACGCATAGTTTTTCAAAAATGTTTTATCTAAAAAATTCATCCTCCGAGCCTTTTCCCAATCACGTTGGGGTCGGCTTCCAGTCTAACCGGATTCAGCTGAGTACCAGTGCTTTACAAGAAGCGACTGCCTATCTGACCTCCTCAACCCAGTAACCCGGGCAACCCGATACCCCTTGGTTAGACTGGTGTCAGACTTTCTGGCTTCTGACTACCCGTAACGTCTGCCAAGGATGTTCACTGACAGCCGGGACCTACAGTTTAACGTGCCATCCGAAACACAGTCAATGGTGTCTAAGATATACTTAGAAAGTACATACAAACTTAGAAAAGTTGCATTGGTACTTGCCTGATCTGGGATCGACCCCGCGCCCTCATACTTGAGGTTGGTCCTTTACCCACTAGGCCACCACGACTATAAAAATGTTTTATCTAAAAAAAAGGTACATTAATCATTAATTAAAACTGCATTATCAGTTTTATGAAAATCACTTCAAAAACTTTTCAAAACACCGACGAACTTTCTGCCAGCAATTAGTCCAAAACAAGGTTTAACCAATTTCTTAGCAATTGTACAAAATTCAAATTTAGAATACACTCTCACGCATGCTTGGCTAACCTTTTTGATGCTAGAAACATACTACAATCATTAAAACCCTTCGAAATACATGTAAAGTCCTTAAAACTCAGATTTCGCATAGGTGCCCGCTTTTTTTGCAAAAGAGTGTATATATAATACTAGCTTCTGCCCGCGACTTCGTACGCGGATCCTGTCCCTTATGCCAGCGACTACGGGGTCAGCAAAATCAAAGATCTGAATCGTCTGATATTGAATTTTAAGGGCCCGTTGACTTGAAAACAACGGAATACGCATTAGAAACGTTCCATTTATTTAATTTTTGTACTTCAACGGCAAAAGCACAGCAGACTAAACAAAACGCTGAGAACTGAACCGCAATAGACGCGACCATAGGGATAAAAGTAGTGATTCTAATTAGTCCGCATTTAAGTTGTGTGTGGCAAAAATATTACACGTATTATTACGTAAAAAAAACATTAAATAGATGACAAAGTCGTGGTGACTTAGTGGAAGTCGTGGTGGTTTAGTGGGTAGAGAACCAATCTCTCAAGTATGAGCGTGCGTCTTTGATTCCAGGTCTGGCAAGTACCTGCCAATGCAACTTTTCTAAGTTCGTATATACGTACTTTCTACGTATAGTTTGGATGTAGGATCTAGGATGTAGGATATATGTAGGATGTAGGATGTAGGATATTCTAATTGGGGTGTTTGAGGGTGTGCGTTAATTACGTTACATGTTGTATATGTTTAGTATATTGTTATTTGATATTTTTGTTTAGTTATCAATGGTTGTTGTGCACTTTTTAATCTACCCTACCACTATCAAATCTTGGCTTTAAGGTTGGCTGTAAGAGAACCCAATTCTGGGTTAAGCTCGCCATTGTACATAAACTGTCTTTATTATTTTTTTATATGTATTGTTAAGTGTGCAATAAAGAATAAGAATCTCACACAGTCTACACAAAATAGTCAGTTAGTCACCAGAACCTACGACCCGTTGAGGCCAGTTCTTAACATGTCTTAGTTTATCATACGTTGTGAAACATTGACACAGAGAGCCAAAATCAAAATTCGTTTATTCAACCTTTATGCAAAACCAAAAGTCCCAAAAGCCTTGCACACCCTTTGCTACACTCCAACCAAAATTCTGCAATCAAGCCTAAGACAAGATTACTTTAAGTACCTTAATTTCAAGTTGTGTCGAACCGTTAAAAATCTAGCCAAATAATAAAAACGTGTCTTACTTATTTCCAGGATGCCCTTTCCAGCCCGCCAGCTAAATTGTTGGTTCTGTTGGCTCCAAAATCGCCTCTAATATTCTTCAAGGACTCTCGCGAGTTGCCAGGACACAGACTCACGGTAGCAGCTGGGAACAGAGTTACGATCGTCTGT
This sequence comes from Helicoverpa armigera, assembly GCF_030705265.1. Lineage (NCBI taxonomy): Eukaryota > Metazoa > Arthropoda > Insecta > Lepidoptera > Noctuidae > Helicoverpa > Helicoverpa armigera. The sequence goes on along the minus strand of NC_087127.1, from coordinate 4,043,644 downwards.
GAGGTTGCATATGGTAACCCACCGTCGTATATCGAGTGGTTTTTAGGTAAGTATCCATAGAAAAATATATATGTATAATGATTTCGCTTGCATTTTTTTATATTTTAACAAGTATCCTATTAATCTTCTTGTTCTTTAACACATAAGATTTCACAAATGTATACATTACCTCACGCTTAGCAGCACTTGCGAGAAACAGATCCTCCTTTCTTCTAGGATTAAGTTTACATATCGCACGCTTAATCATATACTGACCGATTAGTGTTTCGGTCAAAGTTTAAATAAGTGTAGGTACCAAGAAGTTTATTTTAACGCCCTCTTTCGGTCGATCTCGGAATTTTTTAGATATCTTTTTCCTAGGCGGAGTTATACCTATATCTGTCCCTTTCACACTCAATCGTTTCGGCAAACATTTTTACGAGACAGAGACATATCAGTTTATAGACTCATTATCATAATAATAAGAACATACATTGACCAAAACACGGACTCATTTCAAAATATGTCACCAGTATCAAAATCATACTTCATAGTATAAGGACCCATACCTTAGTAATGAATATTCTTTAGTCATGTATTAAATAAAACACGGGCTCGTTTCACCAGTATTAAATCAATGTAACTATATATTTTATATTAAACTGACGCATCTTGAGGAACAATTTTTTAACCGATTTATTTATAGTAAAAAAAAACTAAATTTCTTTAAAATTATATTCAAACACAATAACTCACTTTATCAACTATCCCTACAATACATTATTTCATTCATCATCATCCTCCGAGCCTTTTCCCAATCATGTTGGGGTCGGCTTCCAGTCTAACCGGATTCAGCTGAGTACCAGTGCTTTACAAGAAGCGACTGCCTACCTGACCTCCTCAACCCAGTTACCCGGGCAACCCGATACCCCTTGGTTAGACTGGTGTCAGACTTACTGGCTTCTGACTACCCGTAACGACTGCCAAGGATGTTCAATGACAGCCGGGACCTACAGTTTAACGTGCCATCCGAAACACAGTCAATGGTGTCTAAGATATACTTAGAAGGTACATACAAACTTAGAAAAGTTGCATTGGTATTTGCCTGACCTGGGATCGAACCCGCGCCCTCATACTTGAGAGGTTGGTCCTTTACCCACTAGGCCACCACGACTTTTTTTATTATTTCATTATATAAAGTTATTTTCTTTGAGTAATAAGCCATTTTGTAAGGAAAGTCAGGTTTGCTAAATCGTTTTTAGCGATTTCTTGAAAAACGTCTTTTTTTAGTTATGTCAATATATGATTAAGCATGCGATATTTTGCATCACAAAAAATAATTAAGGTCTACTTAATACTACTCATTCAAAGTAATTTGTTTTAAGGCCACCACATTGATAGAACCACGTTTATGAAAAAATGCACAACTCCATCTATAACTTATAACTTTAAATGATAATTAATTGTTCCACTAATGTCATCATTTTTGACATAAATGTTCAAAAAACAATTTAGATGGCACCGTTTTAAATTTGGCTAAGAATTATTATTTTTCCTTTCATCAAGGTTAGATATAATATAGTTAGATTTTGATGTGGCACGGCAAACTGACGAACACTATTTAAATGCCTATCGAAAAATTACACCCCTGTTTAAATTAGGTGAATTACGGAAAATGCACGGAAATTGTGAATGTAAATGGTAATTGTTATTTACCACCTCGCTCCTTTGACAAATTTGATGTATTTTACCACAGATGGAGCTACTTTAACCTTGGCTAAACACAATTTTCATAAAATTTTATTTTGCTTCCGAAGTTACTTAGAAAGGTGTGATTTTCTGTGTACAGATTGATAATAATAGGCCGATCAACTAATATATTTAAGTACAAAATTCAAATATACAGTTTTCAAAAGTAAACAGATTGCGTGTCGTAATATTTTACTTCTTGAATTCACTAAATTAATCATATCTTTTTATAGAATGAACCGATTTCAATGAAACAACTACACTATACTACATACTAAACTAAGTAATACCTCAAGTTACGTAGAATGTTTTGTATATAAGCATTGTCTGCATTGAATTCGTAGATTTTACGTGAATCGCGCACAAACAAACAGATAAACAGACAAAAATGATGGAAATGGGTTCTGTTAGTTATCCTTTAACATGCTGGCTATTTTTTTTTTCAATTTCTTCAACGTACAAAAATTACTTTTCTACAGATTTATTATATATATATGTCGCAGATTAAAACGGATTTGAGTCCACGTGTTGGTGATGTTCGTCCGCCATTTTAATATTTCTCGGTCAGTGCGCACACCCGGCGCCGGCAACGTCTCAGGAGCAAGAGAGCGAGCTCCATCGACATTCACACTACTGACAGATTGAAATGACACAGACAACTGTCACTGTCAAACATCAATATGAAGCTCACAACATTCAGTCTAGTGTTGTTACTCGAAAAATAAATAATTATTCATTCTCCGACACGGCCATACTGACAATCAACGCGCTCTCGCGTTGTCCGTTGAAACCATAGAAACGACAGGTCTGTCTCAGAAACTTAAATGATTAACCCGCAAAGCGTGGAAGCTTTCAACATAAGGACCTTGATAACACGTTAGCTTAATAAGCCTACGAAGCGTAGAAGCTTCCAGAAGACACACCGGTTCAAGCAGCAAGCTTTCAATCTATGCCTTAGACAAAGCGTACCAATTCTCAGACAAAGCGTATCAGCTTTCAGTCAAATTCTCAGACAAAGCGTAACAGCTTTCAGTCAAATTCTCAGACAAAGCGTATCAGCTTTCAGTTAAATTCTCAGACAAAGCGTATCAGCTTTCAGTCAAATGCTCAGACAAAGCGTAACAGCTTTCAGTCAAATTCTCAGACAAAGCGTAACAGCTTTCAGTCAAATTCTCAGACAAAGCGTATCAGCTTTCAGTTAAATTCTCAGACAAAGCGTATCAGCTTTCAGTCAAATGCTCAGACAAAGCGTAACAGCTTTCAGTCAAATTCTCAGACAAAGCGTAACAGCTTTCAGTCAAAGTGTAATAAAAAGTTCTCACACATTACAATCCATTTATTTGGGTTGGGTCACAATCACAATCATTTTATCGAAACAAAAAGCAAAATAATTTGTAATTCTTATAACGTCTCAATCAAACAAAGGAGGTTAGGGTATTTTTAAGTAAATCTGACCATACCTGGGTATCCGTAATACCAGAAACTACAACTTCAAAGTTGTTGGACTCGTTCCAGCCAGTCTCCAGCCGATCTATCAGCGCCAACTTATTCGTAGCAGCTAGATCGCTCTTGTACTCCACCATGTCACGAAAAAGTTCATGAAAGCTTTCTGTTACTACAAACTGACGTGTAAACCACTTTCAGTTTTCTAGCTAAGCCGGCACTCGTAGAAGGTTGTTGGTTAGAATTCCCAGCTCCATCAGCCATATTCTCTCGCTAAATTTAAAATCGAAATCCTAGTAAGGGCTAATTCAAGTGGTGGATGATGTACATCTGGTTTACTGAAGGGTGGCGCGGAAGAAACAGAAATACTGTCTACTGTTATCAACCAATTAAGTTGTCATTCAACTTAGAGCATTAAATCGTGTATATTATGATATATTTCGTAATGTCAATATGAAAAAGCCAACGGCGAGCAGTCAGCGCGCTTGCCGCTACCACACAACTCGACTCGCCGCCCGCGTGCTGCAAGCGAGCGGACCTTACGCGTACAGCGGACGGCACGCTCATTACGCGCCGACTCCGAGTCGGCAGCGAAACAACTTCATTGCGTCGTGTTCAATCATAACTGTTTTAAAATAATATTGAGTTTGTGGTGACAGCAAGCTTACGCCGTGCTGTTGCGGTGCCGCTATAATGTGCCATAACCCTAACTTTGAATCTCGCGGCGGACACATAAAACCTATGTACTATTTTTCGGACAATATACCTTTACTTATTTGTGAGAGGAGGCCTGTGCCCAGCAGTGGGACGATAAAAAAAGGCTGTAACACCAATACCTTTATTTTACTAGTTCAAACATAGTTTTATTTTAGTGACTCTGGACCTGCCCAGTAACAGTACCTACAGGTGTCAATTTTACCAAATGTCCATAGTTATTCAAAAATGTAACGATGTAACACAAAAATACATTATTTGCTTCTTCTCACGTTGCTGTATGTTTTCCCGCTCAGCGTATTTATCTGTTTTATTTTAACTTTCACCGTTATATAAAATAATAATTTTTATTTCCAGAAAAAGATCGCCTGACAGGATGGCCACAAACCAACTCCTCAGAAGTGGAAAATACACTAGTTGGGACACCGCGTTCCTTTCTAGAAATTGAATTCTCCAAATCATCCAATGGCCGCCAGCTGGTCTGCAGAGCTCATTACCCATCATATCCCTCGCCTTACTACAAGGATTATTTTATGATGCTGAATGTTACATGTAAGTATGTTTCTATTCCTGCAAAGATATTGCAGACTAGCTGCTCCTCGCGATTTCACCCGACTCCAGGGGAAATGTTTTCCTTTTGCTGAATAAAAAGTATCATTTTTTACCCGGTAGCAGACTAGTTAAACAGAGAATGAGCATGTCAAATCTTTATAAGTGTAGGCAGGCCTCTATCACTCGACGTACTTGCGCGCGATAAATGCCTACCGCTCGCTGGGTTACCGGTAGCCCCGCGCGGCTCAGGGCTTTCAATAGTCACACGCGCCGCGCGCGTTCCAATATTATTTTTATTTCGTGGCATGTTATGCTGTTGGTTTTTATTAGGTTTTTTAAGCTACCTAACAAACTGATGGATTATTTTGAGTTGTGTTGGTTTATATGCGACTATTGTAAGATTTAGAAACATTTTATATTCATTAACTTATCTAGTAATTCTATTTTTTTTAAATAAATTAATACTTACCTACGTTATGATTTTAACAACAGAGATCATTAGGTACTTATTTTACTTTAGTTAGTTTACTTTAGTTTTGTAGCTCAAAACACATCTCGAGTGTAAGTAGGTATAGTTCTGGTCCAACTTAATGACGACTCGGAACATTAAGCGTGTCGCTACGCAGAAACAAATTTTAGGTATGTATCAACACTCGACGGAGTTGTACCATACGGGGTATGACGAAAGCTTTACTTAAGTACTTACCTATGCTTTAGTATTAGGTAATATTAATGTACCCATACTCCATTTTAGTAGGCAATACAATAGTTAACTAAAGAAAAATATTCTTGATATTACTTTTTATTTTAAAACTCAGTTTTAAAAAAGGCTATCTTAAAATAAGTGTAACTTTGTTTTCCTACCTAAAATATTAATAAATTGTAAGAAGCAACCCTAAGCACGGCCACGGCACGGTTGCGGTCACTGAACTGTGCGCTATCGCATTGGAATAACAATCAAGCGCTCGAGCTTTTAAGGTTCATTTTATCGTTTGTTGCCCGTGGTACTACCAGTAGTACCAATAGTACTACCAGTAGTACCACGGGTAAATTTTTCTTCCCGTAGTACTACCAAGCGGTCTGGTAGTACCACGGGTAAGAAAAAACTACCCGTGGTACTACTGTCAATATTTTAGGTTTTTTTCAACCCTTTTGTTGTCACAGTTGACATTGTCATCCTAGAAAGAGAATTAACCGTCAAATCCGTAGCGGACCCCAATCGGGGTCTGAACATCAATGTCACCGTAAGCTCGGTTTAGACCCCAATTGGGGTCTGCGAATCAGTCATACACTTTCCTAATTATTTACGCTCATATTTATTTTCTTTCCAATCAAACCACATTTGTGAATACTAAATAAAATAACTAAATAAATTTAAATTATTTTTACGCATTCAAACCTTTCATATTTAGCATCCCGTTAGAAATATACCTTTTTAAAATCCAATCGTAATTACCGGGAATTCTGATCGAACTCGCCATGTTTGTTTACATTAGTTGTTTTTTTAAATTTGAAGACGCATAGACAAGATGGCGACGGTGATAGAAGTTTTGCATCGAATGATCCGATTCGTTTAAATAAAGAATCGATTTAATAATTTTATATTATTTGATATTATAATATTACTAAATTGCACTTTGGTATACGGTACCATAATCCGAAAATAAATTAGGAAAAGTAAAATGACTTAATTTATTTTGAAAAAAAATGCTAGAAAATCAGTGGTAGAAAATACGTTGTAGCCGGAATAAAAAAAATCTTCGGTTTTTAGGGTTTCCGAAGACGGCAAATGAAGACTTATTTATTTCTTCGGGTGTTTTATGTGCAGGATTCCTGTAGACCTGCCAAACTTAATGGCGATTCGTTATTTCCAACTTTTTAACTGAGCGGCAAAGCTATTTGACGAGAGCCGTAGTTAGGTGTAGTTATAGCAAAATTTTATGACGTTTTTATTGTTTGAAAGGGCAAATAGTTCGCTGTTCATCGAAAGCTGGTCCAAGATGGAAAGATGGCCGCAGCTGACTTATTTTTAACCGACTTCCCAAAAAGCGGAGGTTCTCAATTCGACCGTTTTTTTTGTATGTTTGTTACGCGATTACTCAGCCATTTATTTATCGATTTTGATGATTCTTTTTTTGTTTGATAGCGTATACTTTCGAGGTGGTCCCATTATCATCAGGTCAGGATCTGATGATGAAACCTTGAGAAATTGAGGGCGACTTTCGAAAGTTGCAGAAAGACATAGGTTGAAATCTTATCACTCAGGTGTTTGCCTGGTAGCACTATTCAACAGTGAAGGCTTTGAGCTGACCTGATGATGGAGACCAGTGAAGGTCGAGGGAACTCGACAACTGAATATTTAAACTTTCTCGTGTTTGTGCTTATATTATTCGTATTTACGAGGCCTCTGCAACAGTGAAGGAGATGGAGACGAGAGAAGTTCGGTTGTCGAGTTCCCTCGACCTTCTCTGGTCTCCATCATCAGGTCAGCTCCAAACCTTTACTGTTTCATAGTGTTATCAGACATACATCTGAGTGTCAAGTTATAACCTTATCTATGCTTACAATTTTCGAGAGTTGCCCTCGATTTCTCAAGGTTTCCATCATCAGATCCTGGACCTAATAACAAATATGGGGAATATACCCTTTCGACCAAAAACAAACATCCAAATTGAGAACCACCTCCTTTTTGGGATTCGGTAAAACATATTTGGTGACTTTAAAATCAATCAATTATTATTATTGTTTCTCATCATCAAATAAGTACCTACATTACTTTGGTAGTTACAAATTGCATTATATTTCAGAACACCAGGCTTACCCTCCGCCGAAACAAAAATCTTAGAATTGTTGAGAAATAATATAAGAATAAATTAAAATTCCGTAATAGGTAATAAAAATTCAATTAAAGTTAAAAATTATTACGAATGACGCAACACCAAAATAAATAATACATATAAAAATTTAATGCTAAAAACTTTCATAAAACTTAAATATCTCTTTTCTTAACAACAAAAACAAATTGAACCTATAATTTAAAATTAATAAATAAAATTGAAATAAGTTGCTATTAAAAAATAGGTATATATAAAATTGGTATTCGATTATTTATAATAAATATCCGATTTAGGTATCGAATGCACACCGCTGATTTAAAAAAAAAAAAATACTCCATTCCAAACTCTACTTCTTTTTGATCTTGTAAATTGTTCATTTTTAGGGTTCCGTAGCCAAAATGGCAAAAACGGAACCCTTATAGTTTCGTCATGTCCGTCTGTCCGTCTGTCCGTCTGTCCGTCTGTCACAGCCGATTTACTCGGAAACTATAAGTACTACAGTGATGAAATTTGATGGGAATATGTGTTGTATGAACCGCTACAAAAATATGACACTAAATAGTAAAAAAAAGAATTGGGGGTGGGGCCCCCCATACATGTAACTGAGGGATGAAATTTTTTTTTTCGATGTACATACCCGTGTGGGGTATCAATGGAAAGGTCTTTTAAAATGATAAACCGTTCACTTTAAGAAAAATGTTTTTTAGAAAACATTTTTCTTAAAGTGAACGGTTTTTGAGATATCAGCTCTCAAAGTCGTAAAAAGTATGTCCCCCCCCCTCTATTTTTATAACTACGGGGTATAAAATTCTAAAAAAAATAGAGGTGATGCATGCTAATTAACTCTTTCAACGATTTTTGGTTTGATCAAAGTATCTCTTATAGTTTTTGAGATAGGTTGATTTAACTGTAATTTACGGAACCCTTCGTGCACGAGTCCGACTCGCACTTGGCCGGTTTTTATTGTGTATTTTATGTGCTGATTTTTTAGTTATTGAACATAAATAAGTGCACGAAATGTATTGCAACGGATTGAAAATGTTATAAATATGACGTTTGTGTTGTGTTTGAGAAAGTGATGCGATTATTTATTGGTAAGTTTTCACCAAATTTGAAATGCCTAACTTTTCGATAGACTTAAAAACACCGTAATTATTATCTTTTTCTGAATTAACTGACCCCATTTGACCTTTGCACGTTGTTGTCAAATAAGTGAGCTCTAAAGTTATAGTTAAAATACTTCTGATCAGGCATTACGGACTTAGAATTCATGTGTAGAAAGTTAGTACAAATTTTTGACTTCCATGTCGCGATTCAAAATTCCCGCCGAATCAACGGTAAAGTAATATGTCAAAATCTTGTCGAGCAGAGGGGTTAAAATATTTTTAAGAACCAGAAGCAGGTTTATTTAACAAGAAAATAACAAGAAATAGTTTTAACATGAAAATCAACTACGATTGAACAAAAGTATTCAAAAGCGCGACAAAATCGTATTCTCGTCAAACTATAACATGTCTTGTCACAATGACGTTCGAAAATGGAATCCTCCAAGCAGAGATACACGACTGAATGGTGGGGTGTCGATGGTCGCTCGTCTCTGCTGCCCTTTATGTAACCACTGGCAGCTAACACGGCCTCTCCTGACACCCTGACGGACGTCCGTGCCGAGGACTCGGCAGGATCTGGCTGAGCCTGGTTGTGTTTTGGAACACCTGCACATTCAATAAGCGAGTTGGACCTGGCTCAATTTCATCATAATTAAATCTCGATTGATTAACGTGGTCGTTAGGATCAGCCTGACAGTTGACAGCTGACAGCTGTTTCGGCTAAGTCATTTGCAGGACGATTCCCTATTATAAATTGAATTAAAAGTCATAGTGCATCAAAACTTTTTTATTGTTTACATTGTGTCAGTCAGCTATACATAGTTTGTAGTGAGAGTGAAATAGTGCGGCCTTGGGCTGAAAATCAACAAATTAAAATACGGTTTTTGGTACAAAGTTATACGGTTACCCGCCAAAATAATTAATTTTGGTTTGCTGGACGTGAGTCTTGACATCGTTGCCACAGACTATAACAAAGTGCAATCGCCCATCACTAACTGCAGCGCCATCTGTCTCGTGGAGACAAGCTGCTCATTGATCTGTCTAGTGGATCACCAATATCGCCATCTAGTGAGTCGGACCGGAACCACTTGTGATACTTGAACTGACACACCAACGATGCCGGGTATCAAATGTGGAGGTTGCTCTCGTTACACCTCATCGGTAGATGGCGCTAGGTGTGGGAAATGTAAGGTTCTCTACTGTAGAGTATGTGGAGGATTCACTGCAAAAGCCTCCGTTCCTCCCACTTGGCGATGTCTCGAGTGTAAGAAAAACATTGTTAGGGGCAACAGAAACGATACCCCTGTCAGAGGCCTCACACATAGTTCTCCAAGCGATGTCGCTGGAATTTCGATCCTGGACTCCAGCTCACCAAGCATAAACGCAACGTCGCTCAATGCCGCCACCACCACCATTCGTGAGTTGTCACCTGTACCTAGCAATGACCTGCACGTAATCCTTCACGAGCTGAGAGCGGTTCGTGCGGAGATACAGGTGTTTAGGAGAGAAATGGAGGTGGAAATGTCGGAGCTTAAGTCCACCTTGAACTGCTGCAGCGCGCGCGTCGACGGTCTAGAGGCCAGGGTAGACGCACTTGAACAGCGTGCTACTTCGAGGCCCACGAACTCCGACAACGTAGGCGTAATAGTGGAAGAGCTGAGGCGAGAGCTCAATGATAGGGACCAGGAGCTACTTGCTAATGATATAGAGGTGTCCAACTTGCCGGAGGAACAAGCGGAAAACCCTACCCATTTAATCAAAGCCTTAGGTCACAAGTTAGGGATCAGCCTGGAAGATCGAGATATCGTCAGTGCAGAGCGTGTAGGTGGCAGGCAGCTCAACGCGACGAACTCAGCGGGACCAACCATATCACGCCCGCGGCCGATAGTCGTGCGCCTTGCTCGCCGAGACCTGCGTGACCAGCTTATGGCGAGCGCGCGAGTGCGACGAGGCGCAACTACGGCGGATCTCGGCATGCCCGGGCCGGCGCAGAGGTTCTTCTTAAACGAGCGGTTGACTAAAGTTAACCGCTTGTTATTTCGTCAAGCACGGGAAGCGGCCAGCGCTCTTGGCTGGAAGTTTGTCTGGACCAAGCAGGGCCGCATCCTCGTCAGGAAGGCGCCGGGGGACAAGGCGCAGAGGATCCGCACGGAGGGGGACTTATCCCGAGTCTTCGGCTCTGAAAATTAAACAGCCTAGCTTAAGTAAAATCTACCTTCGAGTAATTATTTGTTTAAATTTAAACTGGCAAAATGATTGTTATGACCTTTTTTGCACCGTCCTCAACCATAGACTGCACGCACGCGAAATTTACTCAATACAAATGTCTCATCACTTATCTGCTAAAAATTATTTATTTACATTATATGTACAATTTACATTTACACCTAATTCTAATTATATACATATCATATATTCTTTTAACCCCAACCACTTTCAAATTATATATATTTCACATATAAACATACACTCTACATCGACACACTACTTTATAGGCTGGTACTATGCCTACACTCTCACACATGTAATGCTTGCACCTAATAGTATCTATGGCTCCCAGTAAATACATTAAGTTTGGTCTATTTAACGCGGGATCTCTGGGGACTAAACAGGACGAGTTCTTGATCGCCATGGGTAACCACTCTGTGGACATCATGGCTATCAATGAGACATGGTTACGCAGTGGGGAAGAGGACCGCGCTCCTAGTATCCCCGGGTACAAATTCAAACATATACCACGACCTGTTTCTGTACGAGGAGGGCGTGGCGGGGGTGTGGCTTTTTATATAAGAAATGGTGTAAACGCAAGAGTCAAGGCTCATCCTGAGCACTCGACTGTTGAGCAACTCTGGCTGGGCCTCACAGTTAACAAAAACAGGCTTCTTGTAGGGACTGCGTACCGCCCGCCTTGGCAGGACCTGGAAATATTCCTCGGTGCCATAACTGCCAGTATTAGCGCCTTAGGCCCATATGACAATGTCATATTATTAGGTGACTTAAACGTCAACCTTCTAAATCCTAATAGTTCAAAGACTAGGCAGCTAATGGGTTTTTTCGGCAATTTTAATCTGGTTCAATCTGTCACAACAGCCACACATTTTGTGAACGACAGTTGCTCATTGATAGACATTATATGCACTGATGCTCTCATACGAAATGTCGAAGTGAACCATATCAGTGAGCTTGGTCATCATGCCTTTATCACTTGTGAATCAGTTTTCAGGAAGCCAAAGTGTAAACCAAGGATTGTTAGGTTTCGTCCTCTCGCTGACATCTTGCCAGATTATTTTAAGCAAGACCTAAACGCGATACCATGGTCTGATATTGGAACCTTGGATGACGTTGATGCTATGGTTCAAACATTTAACTCCTACATAACTCAACTTTTCGATCTCCATGCCCCTATGAAGACAAAGACCTATTATTAGCGGCCTACACCGTGGATTACCGACAACATTCGTCTAATGTTCAAGCTTCGAGATGAAGCTAGACAGAGAAGTCGCGAAACAAAGCTCCCAAACCACAGGCAGTACTATCTGGATCTGAAGCATGAGTCAGCAGCCGCTTTAGTGAGGGAAAAGACCGCATATTTTACAAAAAACATCAATGAGCTAAGTAAAGATCCCAAACTATTATGGCAGAATTTAAAATCAGATGTTCTTCCTGACCATAAAGATAAGCGGCTGCCAAGTCATTTTGATAATCCGGATAGTATAAATGCGGCATTCTTGACTGTACCAGGGAATTGTAGCGACAATATCTCATTGAACAACTACTTTAACTCGCGTAGGTATAGTCCAGCCAGGTTCTCCCTTTCTGGTACCAATCCGGAGACTGTTTTGGGGATAATCAAGAGACTGGGGTCAAGAGCTCTGGGTGTTGATGGTATCAGTCTGGACATGTTGACACTCACACTGCCAAACACCCTGCAAGTCATCACTGATATCATCAACAAGTCCATAGAAACTCATACATTCCCCAGCCTTTGGAGACGTGCTATTGTTTGCCCTATTCCCAAAATAAGTGACCCTGTAAATATGAAAGACCTTAGACCTATAAGCATCCTGCCTTGCCTCTCTAAAATTCTAGAGCGTGTGGTATACCTCCAGGTAATAGAATACCTGGAGGCAAACAACATATTACCCGAGTTACAGTCAGGATTCCGCAAGGGTAGAGGGACTGCAACTGCGTTGATGGATGTAGTGGGTAATATTCTGGAGGCACGCGACCGGGGGGAGGGGTCAATCCTTGTCTTGCTGGACTTTTCACGTGCTTTTGACGCTATTAATACCAGTCTACTGCTGTCCAAGTTAACTTATTATGGTTTTGACGGTGCTGCGGTGGATTGGTTTAGTAGCTATCTCACGGACAGGTCCCAGCTCGTGCAAATCAACAAAGAGGACGGTACTACCATCTCATCCCTTCCACTCCCGGTGACTAGGGGAGTTCCACAGGGTTCGATATTGGGCCCATTATTGTACATCCTCTATAGCGCTGATGTAGCCAAATCCCTTATGAGCTGCAGATATCACATGTATGCAGATGATATTCAGCTGTATACATCCTGCAAGAGGGATAATGTGGTAGCTGCAGTTCAAAGGATAAATGAGGATCTGCAGCGGATAGTGACTTGGTCGGAGGGGAATTGTTTGCTGCTTAACCCCCTTAAGTCCAAGTTTATGGTGCTAGGAACAAAAAAACAGGTCACCAATATATTAACTGCCAAGCCTGAGATAGTCATTAATGGGGAAAAAATTGAACGGGTAGAACAAGCGTGTAGTCTGGGCCTAATCTTGGATCCGGAGCTGCACTTCGAGGCTCACATAAATAATACAGTTAGAAACTGTTTCTACAGACTGAAGGTACTATATGGTATCCGTAATTTTCTTAGCCTACCTCTTAGGAAACAACTTGTTGACACTCTAGTCCTATCTAAGCTAAATTACTGTGATACTGTATATGGGCCTTGTCTGCTTGCTAGGACAGATAGGTTGATACAGCGGGTTCAGAATGCCTGTGTCAGATTCTGCATTAAAGTCCCTCGCAGACACCATGTTACACCATACACCAACGAAATTAAAATGCTAAAAATGGCTGCCAGGCGTAAACTACATCTTGCTAGCCTAATGTTTGGTATCACTTCAACCCACAAGCCACACTATCTATACGAAAAACTCATATGGAAGGAAACATGTTACGGACATGGTCTTCGCTCCATAGTTGCTCCGCTGAAGGTTCCTTCTCACAAAACTGCAGCTTTCAGGGGCAGCTTCAAATTTGCAGCCACACACTGCTGGAACGACCTCCCACCACCTTTAAGGGGCCTGAAAACAATTAAAACATTTAAATCCCAACTAAAAAACAAATTATTACAAGCACAATTATCCCTATAATATAGGAATTTAGCTGCATACCTCAGAGCTATGGCCCAAAGCCCTTGCTGGGATCCCCGGCAATGTAGTGGTGCGGTTTTGCTGCCTCCTGTCTGCTTCACTTCATATACATACGAAGCATTGTCATTTCTGGACCTGTAATAATTTCTTTAATTTAATTTCAATTCTATATTACTTTATTTTATCAATTTTTATTTTTATTAATTTTTTTTTTGACATTGCTTCTCGCTATTTCGAATTATTTCAATTTTTAGTTACCTCGGATTGTCCTTGAAACGCATTACACACACTGCTCCGCATGGTCATCCTCTATGCTACCGGATTCCTATAATTTGGTCGTCCCACACCACACTAATAGTATATTCATATCCACTCACAATTATACAACACAATAACACATATTACACTATTTACATCACTTGATACACATAATATTGCATAATAACATATCTCACATGTAATTGGCCGGGTTAACCTGATCTTTGACACATGACACTTACCGCGGTGTCTATGGTTCGAGACGCTCATTGGTCGACTATTTTAATTTTTCGCTCTTTTTTTGTCTATGTCCTATGTCTGATATTCTCATATTGTGTTATATTTTGTTTTTAGTTTGTGTTCTTCTGTTTAGTTTACATCGTTCTTGTAACTGTTTTACATTACTTATATATATATGTATTTATTTATTTAGTGTATTTATGCCGAAACAGCGTTAAAGTTTTGTAGTTCCGGCTAGGACGCGTGGTGGGTCAGCGCTGAAAACCAGCGCTGTTGTCTCGTGCCTGCGTGCGCGAGACACAGCATTTATGCTGAGCGCTGTCCCTTTCACGCACGAGTGACGCAATTGCAGCGTTTTTTTTCCTTTTTATGTTCACTGTATTGTTTGTTTTGTGCCATATTTACTTATTTGTTTCTTGCGTCATTCGTGTGTTCGAAATAAATGGATTTTCTTTCTTTCTTTCTTTCTTTCTTTCTTTCCTGAAGTGCTAATCCATCTTCAACCGATGATATTTTGGCAAAGATTTTCATGTAATTTTTTTGCTCTTTGTCCAAACTGCATTAAATTTGTTTTATCTATATTAATCTTGAGGTTGTTCTTCTCTAACCAGCTTACTACCGAGCTAATATTTTTATTTATTTGTGTTTCGATGGAATTAGTTTCATCAGTGTCAAAGATAAGCGTACTGTCATCAGCGAACATTATCATGGGATATGTCGTAGCAGATGGAAAGTCATTTATACACCGCTATTTTTTAATTAGTGCACATACTTAAAGGGCTCATTTAAAAAGTTCTTAGTATTATCTATGCAAAGTTTCAAAAACTAATATTCATAATCAGCAAAGTTATTAGCGATAAGTTATATCCAAAAATTTCACTCAATTCATGGAAACATTGTACAAGTTATTCCAGTACTGCGATTCTATAAAACTCGATCAACAACTCGCATTTCACTTCGATTCGTAATGTCATTTCATACTTTAGGGGAGGTAGGGGAGGGATGGGCACTTTTTCACAATTTATTGCATAAAAAATCAGATTTTACAGATCATTATCAACTTTTATTGCCATTTCTTATATTCGGCTAGATATAATGAAAGAGCTTTCCTAAAAATTACACTCAGTTTCAACATTACGAGATATTTAAACGGTTTTATTTAGCTCACCCCGTTTGTTTTATTATTTATTCTTGGATCAAATTTAGTAATTCAAATTTCACCCTCTTCCTGTCAACCGATTGGTCTGAAATTTTGTATACACCTTTAATTAAATCCAATATGGCCGCCGGCACAAAATGGCACAGCCCCTCAATATGGGTATCAAATGAAAGGGCTACACAAGTAGAATACTGTCAGCAACCCAGCGGGGCCAACAGGGCCAAGGCCTGCCTGCACGTCGATTCTATAAAATTCGAACAACAACTCGCATTTCACTTCGCTATTCACTCTCACTTCGCATTCGATTCAGAACGACCTTAATTTTGCATTCTGTAAACATCACCTAATCACTTGCGAAGTGAAGTGAGCTCGACATCGACCAATGCTGTGCTAGTGACTTCCCACTCGACAAAATGTCAACCGAGATTAATCAGTTTTAATTTTATCAGTTTTGACACAGAATTTTAGCTAAATATGATGTTTTAGTTATAATTTGTTATTGTAAGGAATTTGAGGCAGCTTTTAAGTATAAAATAAACAGAAATCTCTAAATTCGTGCTGTGAATATAATCTATGCTTGCCCTACGAAAAAAAATACTGACAGCGCCAATTTGCCTTTCTTGCTGATTTTGAGGAAACCTTATATATTTTTTTACTACGGCCGGATTGTTCAGAGCTTCCACTACTTCATTTATGCAACGAGATGCAGACGGTTGCGATAAATAAGTTCTGATGCCCTCTTTAATAACCTTCTGGTAACTGCCACTAGCCAAGAATGATAAAGTACATAGTATCTGTGAAACAATAAATACAATAAAAAATGTAATACCTACTTTATCTGGATTTAGTGAAAACAAAATTGAGACCAATTTGGTTATTTTCATGCTTAAGAGAATACCAATATTATAACTGAAGTACAGAGTCTTTTGAAAACATATCAGCTGGCGGAAACCACATAAAGGGAATACTCCTTATTAAGAACTAAGTGTTTTCTTATTATTGTGTGCTTGATTACAATTTTTCAACTATAAACTGTGTCAATACTTACTTTTACACGAGTTGTAAGTCCTTTGCCTCGACGTTTTGTGGGCTTTATCAGGGGCAGTAAATCAGACTCCAGTTGGTCAATTAGCTCCTTTGACAATCTATATATGCTCACATAGTCATCATCGCGAGTTAATAAAGATAAACTACGAATTCTAGCAGATTGTTGACGCTTTTCTAAATTATCTAAAGCATGAGCTTCTTCTAATAAAGATTTAAGCAAAAACATTCTAGCCATCGTTAAAGGTAGGCACTTAATCACTTTAAAACACTTAGAACTTTATTTAAACAATATTTTAAATATAATAGTCTCTAGATCAAGTTGGCAACGGTACCTGAAACAAGATTCTATAAAGGATTTTTCGCGCAGATTTATAACCTCACAAATTTTCACTGACGAAGAAGAGCAAAATTTACAAATTATACAATTACATGGTATGTCCAAGCCTCCCTACCATAGGGAGCATTGGACACTTTGACTTAGTTTATGAAAAAAATCGGTAAAAACTTTTAAGTTAAACGGTTTTATCTTATGTGCACTGAAAACTAGAAAATAAAAATAGTTACTTACCTGTCAACCTACGTAGGTGGTCCCGGTCATATTAGACTAAAATAAAACGTGGGGCCCATTAACTATTGCTGTAGTACTCTCTTCTAAAGGTATAATAGGTGTGGATTGCATCGACTTACTATAATTGTAACTGGAGATTTTGACAATCAATAATTAATAATAGAAAATACACATACCTTTCATTAGTTTTCTCTTTATAACGATCCGAAACCGCAACAAAATATTTAAGTACTTTTACGAGTGTTTGTTCTTGACAACTCACAGAAATGACAGATAGTCTATGGATGAACACCGTTACCAGTCGGTAACGTAAACTACCCAATAAAAAAAAACAAAACTATGATCAGAAATCAGAATAAAAGGACCCCCCTTTTATTCTGATTTGATCATGTCTCCAACTGCCCATCTCTCCCCTACCTCCCTATAGATAGACAGATTTTGACAGATCTGTCAAAATCTCGACTTTGATTTAGTTCAACTTGTCAACACGCTCGATAGTGTAGCGCTAGTGTAGTTTGACAATGTCAATCACGAAACTTTAAGGTAGAATTCCGTGGGTCACGATTGTCGCAGCCGCGCGCGACAAAAGTCAACCTATGAAAATGTATGGCACCGCTGCCGAGGGCTGCGACAGTCGCGCGCGGACGACGAATTTCGTGAGCCGCTCGCGGCCGTACGCTTCTCAACATGGTCTAGCGCTTAATAACATCTATAGAATTTTAGTAAAACCAGAATTAAATTTTTGACAATGCCGCGAGCAGCTTACGAAATTCGTCGGCCGCGCGCGACTGTCACGGGTGCCATACATTTTCATAGGTTGACTATTGTCGCGTCCACGGAATTCTACCTTTAGATCGAAGTCGAAGTGAGAGTGATGTCGAAGTGAGTTGTGATATTTTATAGAATCGACATGCAGGTCATTCATAGTAGTATTCATTAATAATATTCTGTCGCTCTCGCATTCGCGTGCTCTCGCTCGAACTTGCCCCGCGTCCAACAGCTGATAACGAATGTAGGTAACTAAAACGCATAGATGCGTTACGATTAAAAACTAAGAAAAAGTAAAATAAAAGGTGTACGGAAAATAAACTTTTATTCAATTCAAACTTTTCCTTCATACTTTATTTGGGCTTAGGACCAACAAAATTACCAACTTTTTCAAAATGAATTATAAAGAAATTAGGTGACTAAATTAAAAGATTACGTGGTAAAAAGAAATCAAATAAGTAAAGTTGTAAAACTTGTGAAAAGAAGTAATTTTGGCGTATTTAAAAAGTTTGAATCAGCTGATATTTACAATAATTATGTTATGTCACCTTAGAATTTACGTACCTACTTATTTACAAAAAAACTTACAGATATTTTAGCTGTCCTTCAAAATGTCCACCACCATTTTCAATACAAACACGAGCACGTTTAATTAAATTGTTTTTTAATGATAAAAGTATGTCTCGTTTACTTTTTACTTCGTCAAACGCGTCCAGTATGCGCTGTTTTAATTGTTCTACAATTGTAGGCTCACTAACGTACACTCGTCGTTTAATTTCACTCCACAAAAAAAGTCCAATGGCGTGAGATCAGGAGATCGTGGCGGCCATGCCACGGGGCCGCCTCGACCGATCCACCGACTCCCGAACTGCTCGTTTAAAAGGTAGACGATGTAATTATTCCAAAATTATGAGGTTTATAAAAACTTACTAAGATAGACAAAAACATTGTTGGAATCGCTGAACTAAATAAACGTCGGCATTGTTTTAAATATTCAAAACAATTTTGAGTGAAGTTCCTCGAGCAAACAACGCTGTATTTTGTTGGGGACCAATTTTCCATATTTCTGGAATCTTAAAAAATCTAAAATGAAAAAATATATTTTTTTTATTACATTAAAATTAATTTGTGGAGGCACCAGGAACAGCTGCCTCTAACGCCGCTATGGTCAGTTAATTAACTCATTAGCCAAAATAAAACATATATTTTAATTAATGTAAATTTTACTATTATCGATATCCACTTCATCTTTAAAGGTAACAGCCCAAATTTCATCTATAGGAATATAAAGGGCAAGAAAGAGATGGACGTATTAGAATTTCTTAATGAAAGAAAGGGACTTTCCAAAAGACATCAACGAGCGTGAGCGCGGCTCACCAACCACCAATTTAAATAGACCCCTGTGGTATTTCGTAATATAATTAAATCAAAGCCAAATTTTGGATAGGTTGTAATATCATTTCTTTTAAATTGTTACACGCCTAAACTACTGAACCGATTTGGATGAAATTTGGTACAGACATAGTTTGGAACTCGAGGAAGGACATAGGATAGTTTTTATCCCAAAAATCCTGCGGGAGCGGGAACTTCTCAAAAATCCCGCGAGATCGGGAACTATGTGGGTAAAACCAAAAATCTGCCGGAAGTCACTATTCCACGCGAACGAAGTCGCGGGCAAAAGCTATATTTTAATAAAATGAAACTTACTACCTTATTTATCACGAACGAATAAACGTATCAAATTGAAATTTATACCTAATACCTAGGTCTATTGTCCCTTTAGGTTGTGAAAAAATCTAACTTCTAAGTTAACGCGATCAAAAGATACAGCAGTTATACCGACACCTTCCCGTATACCGACGAATTCCCGTCACACGCTAGGGAATCAAAACCTACAAGGTACTTCCCGTGAACTCAGAATCTTGAAATTCGGCATAAAGGAAAAATTGCGAAAATGATATATTTTGATGATAAAGTTACATAAAATATTAAAATATTATTTTTGCTTACATGACATAAAATATTTTTTTTAATAATTATAAACTTACTTCTACCCTTTTTCACATGAGCGCGTAGAGATATTAAAGTTGAAATTCATATCAAACACTTCTTAAATACAATTGCCTCTAAACTGTGAAAAATCTTAAATCATTCAAAGGTCATTGGGCAATGGAATGGAAACCATACCCAAGGCGGATACGAACGAAATATAGCACAGTATAATGATAAAGGCTCTGATTTACTATGGCATTAGTCGCATCAATGTGAACCATGGGAATCTAGAGAAAATCAGGTGTAAACATCAAATATTTCAATGGGGAATTTAAACGACCAAGTTTTGCGGATTTGAGAAATCATTTCTTTGTAGTGAAAGAGTATACTCGCCGTTTATTTTCATTGTCATCAGGTCAGGATCTGATGATGGAAATCCTGAGAAATCGAGGGCAACTATCAGAAATTGTAGGCATGCATAGGGTTAAAACTTGATTTTTAGATGTATGTCTGGTGATACTATCAAACAGTGAAGGTTTAGAGCTTACCTGATGATGAAGACGTGAGAAAGTCGAGAGTACTCCTCAACGGTATGTTTTAGTTACGTCGTGTTTGGGCTTATATTATTCGTATTGACGAGAACTTTTCACAAAAATTAAAAAAAAACAAAAAAACAACTTCTAAAAACAACAAGAAAACTGTTTATATGCATCGGTCTAGATCTCGGTAGTTAAATAAACATAGATGCATCCTCTAGACACCGACTTCTAGACCGATGCACCTAACATAATTTATTTCACGATGAACTGAAATCGTAATCGGATTTAGCTTAAAAGGTAATGTCGTATGATTAATCAATTCATAATTAATTTGATTTATATCAGAAATATTGCATTTGCTTTTTTCAGACGCTCCAGAAGTTTCTGTAAGTGGAAGTGACGAGAGCAGCCTGGCCAATTTAGAAGAGGGTCTGAGTGCTCTCACCCTGGAGTGCCGAGCTGACGGCAACCCCAGCCCCTATGTGTGGTGGACCAAGAACGGTCAAGTTATCTCTACGAAGGGAGCAAATCTGATCCTTGTTCCAGTATCTAGGAATGATTCTGGTTAGAAGTGTACTAAATGTAAGCCCTGGTAATTTTAAATGGTGTCGTGTTGATTAACTTCAAAGTTTTTGTTTGGTTATTTTAAGGTAAATACGGCTGCCACGCAAGAAATTTTTTAGGGGAATCCGTACCAGCGCAGATAGAGATTGATATAAAGTGTGAGTTTTTTTTTAATCTTTATTGCGTATCTATCATAGGTGATACAATATTGTCACAATCATCATCAGCCTAGTAAGAAACTTTATTCTTTATGTTTAAGATCCTCCACGAGTGATTTGGGTGGGACCAAGCACAGTAATAGAAGCGAACCTGTTCTCTCAACTTACACTGGATTGCAAAGCTGAAGGCAATCCCTCACCCTCTTACGCCTGGTTTTACAAGTAAGTTATTTTTGAAACTAAATACTGCAACCTTGCATTAAAAAAAATGTTAGTGGATGAAATACACTTGCGTGCAAAAAAAACGATCCACCCCTTACGCTTTCCTTCAGTACGCGATATATTAAAATGAAGATTAGACTAAGAAAACAAATATTGATTTATTTATTTAACAGTTTATGTACACACTTACACACACAGAATACAGATAAGAAGAAAAATAGAACACACATAATAAAAGTAAATAATACAAGTGAAAACAATAAAGAGATAGTGAGTGATTCATTACAAAATTATCATAAGATGGGTGTTAACATGTCAAAAGATTCATTTTCTACATTCCCACTTGGATTTTTTTCCGGAAAGCTTAGGAAGCATGAGCGACGAACAAGGAGAGCATTTTCAACAGGATTTAAAGGCTTTTGAAGATCGTCATCAAGGCTATATGTTGGGAGACTACTGTTGGTCTATATTAAAAGAAACCGATTCCGAAACCTATAAAAAGAAGTCAAAAATTAATAATTTTTGGTTGTTTATGGTCCATTTTCTCCTGTTTTTTAAATTAAGTATAATTCCAAACGTGGACCTGATAGATTTTTTTATATATTTTTCATAGAGTACCTATAGATAGATAGATAAAATTCAACAACTTTTATCTGGGGTATAAAAGCCGTGTAAACTAGTGCAGTTTAACGTGCCATCCGAAACACAGTCATTGGTGTCTAAGATATACTTAGAAAATACATACAAACTTACAAAAGTTGCATTGGTACTTGCCTGACCTGCAGTGCGATTCTATAAGAATTCACTCTAAACTTCGAATCTGAATCCGCCGTGAGTTTCGTGATTGGCATCCTAAAACTCGGTTGATAATTCGAATCTACACTAGCGCTACTCTTGCGAGCGTGTTTGCGTAGGGTAAGCATAGATTATATTCACAGCACGAATTTAGAGATTTCTGTTTATTTTATACTTAAAAGCTGCCTCAAATTCCTTACAATAAGAAATTATAATTAAAACATCATATTTAGCTAAAATTCTGTGTCAAAAACTGATAAAATTAAAAACTGATTAATCTCGGTTGACATTTTGTCGAGTGGGGAAGTCACTAGCACAGCATTGGTCGATGTCGAGGTTATTTATGTAGATTAAGAATAATAGTGGACTGATTATTGAGCCTTGTGGACAGCCGTATGATGGCATGGTTTTGATTGCGCTTGTAATATCCTCTATTTTAACTACCTGTTTTCTGTTTTGTAGGTAGGATTTAAAAATGTTAAGGGCCTTTCCTGTGACACCTATGTTGGAAAATTTCTATAATAGCTTTTTGTGACTCACTGTGTCAAAAGCTTTTTTTAAGTCAATAAAAATCCCTAACACTAGGTTTCTTTGATCTATGTTGGTTTTGATTTTTGTGATAAGATCAATAGCGGCTGTTTTAGTGCTTGATCGTGTACGAAAACCATATTGCTGTTCTATTAGAAACTGTTTTTGAGTGAGATAATTATTTAGACGGTCATACATAACTCGTTCAAATATTTTGGACAAAACAGGCAATACCGACCCAGGTCTATAGGTATTTGGGTCAGTCCTTATTATTCTGGTTTTCAAATTTATTTTTCTCAGGTTTATTAAAACCTGGTATTTGTAGTATCTTACGGGCCTAGGCCAAAGTGAGATACTAATTTATTGACGGGATAATTTGAGATGATGAATTTGGTACTGCACTGAAATTACTGTCCAGATCTAGCTGTAGAAATTTTCTGACTATGCGACATGTATTTATTATAGCGGCTTTTTGCAATGTTAGGTAAGTGTATTTTGATAGATTTAGGGCATTCAGACTATTAAAAATTTGTTTTGGGATGACGCCTGTAGTTGAAATAACTATTGGCACAGATTATATAATAGTTCTATTGGGACTATTGTTACGCGGTTCATTTTGCAGACTCTAGTGTTTTTTTCTTGTAGTTCTGTGTATTTTCTGATCTTCTCTGTGATAGTTTTTTGTATGTTATTTGTATTTGGTACTGCTATATCTATTATGTATGTGTGTTTGTTTTGTTTGTCTGTTAGCGTTATATCGGGTCTATTATTGTATATGGTGTAATCTGTGATGATGGTGCGGTCGTAATACATCTTATATCGTTCATTCTCTAAAACCGATTTTGGTGAATATTTGTAATATGGTGTGTATGGGTCTTGCGTGAGTTTGTGTTTGTCTGCTAGTTTTTGGTAACATACATTGACGAGTTGGTTGTGTCTGTGTGTGTAATCGTTTTGTGTAAGTGTGCTATATGCTCCTGTGATATGTTGAATGGTCTCCGGCTTACTGTGACATTTTCTGCATAGGTCGTTTCTCATCGTACTGTCTCTGATTATATATTTCCTATAGTTTTTCGTATTGATAACCTGGTCCTGTATCGCCAGCATAAATCCCTCGGTTCTGGGAACAATCCACTTAATTCTAACCATTTATTAGAAGCATCTTTATCTATGAATATCTGCTGTAGATCGTTCGGGTGCCTACCTTGTAGTTCTTTTTGCTTCCATTTTCTGTGTATGTCTTCTATATGTTGTTTTATTTTCTGTTTCTATGTTATTGTCGTTGCTTAAATTTAGTGGTGTGTATTGTTCATCTAAATCGCTTATAGCTTTGTGTAATGTACTATTGTTTTGTTTCCGTCTGAAGAATTGCTTAAGACTTATAATTTGTCGTTTGTGAAGATAGCTTATTTCAATTAACCCTCTCCCTCCATCTTTCCTAGATAAAATGACTCTTTCTATTGCTATTAGAAATGTTGATTAAATGAAAACCCCAATAATTCAGACAGAATGTTTATTAGCGTTATACTTATTTTACTGCACATTATAATAATCTACTACGCACGCCATTATCAAAGCTCACCGGAAGAAGGGAGGATGACAGATACTTCCTGTCATAGTGACGGGACAACCACAGACAAAATAGTAACTTAATCTATGGTAGTATTCCAATACCCCCGCTCAAGATCAAGTCTAATTTTTTTTTCTTACAATCTTATACAAAACAATAAAAATTTACTTGATATTGAACACATCCTTATTTTATAAAAATGGCAACATTACAATCTGTCATTATGACGTTTGACATTTAAAATGGTTAACTTGACATTGACAGAAAAATATAACCTCTCTAAATCTTACATCCATATTTAAAGAAAATGTTTACTAAAACATGTTACAAATATCCAAGTAATACAAAACATGCTAAATTAACAACAAATACAAACAATGTTTGAACATCATATAATCTACGTTTCGTACAAACCAAGTGTTTCACAAAAATAGTTATGTTTAACTTGAGACAATGATTTGGTAAGTATATCAGCTTTATTTTCATTAGTACACACATATTTCAATGTAATTAAACCTTTGTTTACTATGTCTTTTATAAAATGAACTTTTATATCAATATGTTTGGATCTTTTACTGTTTTCATAGCTTTCTATCATTTTAATTGTACTTTGATTGTCAATAAACAAAGAACAGGTTAAGTCTTTATCACAATGTAAGTCTTTTAACACTTCTCTAATGTAGACAATTTCACTTACAGATAGAGCTGCTGCAATATATTCGGATTCTGCTGTTGACAATGCGACTGAAGTCTGCTTCTTGGAAGTCCAGCTGACCAGGCTGCCTCGATGAAATATTGCAACTCCACTGACGCTCTTACGATCCATTTGTTCACTTCCCCAATCAGAATCTGAAAAGGCTAGTAATATATTATTAGTTTCTCTTCTGTATACTAATCCTTTGTGCTTTGTTTGTTTCAGGTATCTCAAGATTCTCTTCGCTGTCCACAGTGTTGAAGTTGGATGATTCATATATCTACTAAGGAATCCTGTTGCATAGGCTATGTCAGGACGACTAATTGTAGCCAAATACATGAGTGACCCGATGAGTTCTCTATATGGAATGTTATTCAGTACTTCTTCATTTTGATTTATTTTTAAGTTAACTTCCATAGGTGTATTACATCCTTTACAGTCTTGCATATGAAACTTCAATAAAATTTTCTCTATAATTTGTGTTTGTTTTATTTTTATTCCATCTTTGGTTTTAGTTATTTCCATTCCCAAGAATTTATTTATATTTCCCATATGCTTAGCTTGAAATTGTTCTTTTAGCTTCTGTATAATATTTTGTCCATTTCAATTATTAATATATCGTCCACAAATATAAGTATATAAACATCTTGTCCTGTATATAAGCAGAAATCACTCTGAGATTGTTTTAGTCCATTTTGTGTTAAGAACTTGCTTAATTTTTCATTCCAACAACGTGGAGCTTCTTTCAGTCCATATAAAGCTTTCTTTAACTTTAAAACTTTTCCTTCTGTCTTATTCTGTAGTCCTTCAGGGTACTTTATATATATGTTTGAGTTTAATTCTCCATTTAAAAACGCTGTAGGTATGTCAAGCTGTTTGATAGGTAATTCCTCCTGAACTGCTTTATTTAAGAATAACCTTACTGTAGTCATTCTTGCTACTGGTGCGTATACATTTTGAGTAGTTTCCTCCTGAAAACCTTTTGCGACTAATCTGGCTTTCTTGGTGTTGTCTGCTTTAGTCCGAAATACCCATTTTGTGTCGATAGCCTTGTGTCCTTCTGGTAGATCACTTTCTTCCCATGTCTTTAATTTTTTATGTGCTTCTAACTCTTTTTGTATTGCTTCTTTCCATTCTTCTTGTTTAATGGCATATTCCTCATAAAATGACTTGAGTTCCTCATTTACAAATTCTGTTCCTCTGTCAGTCCTTATTCTCTGTACATTATTTCCATTGTTCTTCATAACTTTTATATAATTCATAATGTAGTATTTTGCTTCATCTTTGGAATGTAGTAAATGAACTTCAAGAAAATGGGAGTAGTCATCTATGATTGTTAAGTAATATCTTTCTTCTTTATGAGTGATGGGAGTGACAGGTCCTCCTATATCACAGTATATTAGCTGACCAATTTTTCTAGTTCTTGGCAAAGAAATTGGCTTGAATGGACATCTTGTAGCTTTAGCTTCCATGCAAATGCTGCATCGTACCTTGGATAGTGGTAGATCAAGGACTCTCAACCCTCCATAGTTTAAATGTCCTAATCTTCTGTGCCAAAGATTCTCGTCTTCTGATATCAATGCATGTGTCTTTCTTACATTTAAATCTAATTTCATTGTATATAATTTTCCATTGCTTTGCCCTTGCACATGTATGTTACCTTTGCTTATTAATGCTGTTTCTTTTCTAAATGTCACTTGTAAACCTTTTTCATTAAGTTTTCTCACTGACAATAGGTTGTGAGACAATTTCTCTAAAATAAGGCAATCTGGAATTGATATTTCTAGTCCTTCTTTTGAAGTTCCTTTTAATTTTCCTTTTAGAGTTGTTCCTATTGTATTTCCATCTGCTACTTTAATATTTATGCGAGGAATCTTCTGTATATCTGTCATGTATTTCTGGAAGTTGTGAGATATCATATGGTGTGATGCACCAGAGTCTATCACAAATTCTATTTCTTCTTTTATGTGATTTTGTGTGTTTTCTGCCGAGTTGGCCTGCGCTGCTACAAATGATACTTCCTTATTAGTGGTATGCTCTTCTCCAATATTTGCAGTTTGTTTTCTAGTCTGCCTCATGCCTCTGCCTCGTGATCTGAAGCTTCTGCGGCCTCTCTGATGAAAATTTCTTTTTGGGCAATTTCGAGCAAAATGGTTGGGTTCTCCACAACTATAGCATTTTATTTGAGAAGTGCTTTCAAAACATACTCATTGGTTTTCTCGTAACACCTTGATTAGATTTCTCTTTCATTTCCGCGTCCAGTAATTTGCTTTTTACAAAATCTAAAGTTAATTCACTGTTTGACATTTCAAGAGCTGTGACTAAGGGTTGATAAGCTTGTTCGATACTTAATAGAAATTGACATACTTTCTCTTTCTCATCTATGACGATTCCATGACTGGCGATATCTTGAACTAGTTTTCGAATTTATTTATATGATCCTGAACACTTTGATTCTTACTGCATTTCAAGTTTATCAGTTGTTTTTGAGACATAAGCTGCTGAGTGTAGATTTTCTTTGAAACGTACTCTTGAGCTTGGTAATCATGTCATATGCGGTTGATGCATTTTAACATAGTCTAGATACTTATCTGGTATTCCTTGTATTATTATATTGCGTGCTTTCGAGTCTTGTTTGATGAACTCTTCCTCTTTTGCTTTCTTCTCGTTCCCGCTTTCTATTACCTTTCTCAATCCCTTTTCATCTAGGAGAATTTCGATTCTAAAGAGCCAATTCTCAAAATTGTCTTCCAGTTTCGGTATATGGGAACACGACGCTGTCATTATTTTGGCTTTCTTCTTTTCGTTTCTGGCTGAAAAATAAGCCTACCCCTTTTACCCTTTTACACGTGTTTGACCGTAACCTTACTTGTTGATTAGGTACTTTCCTACGCTATCCTGTGTCATCTGACTGAATTATGGGCCTGGGCCCATAACCTATTAGAAATGTTGATTAAATGAAAACCCCAATAATTCAGACAGAATGTTTATTAGCGTTATACTTATTTTACTGCACATTATAATAATCTACTACGCACGCCATTATCAAAGCTCACCGGAAGAAGGGAGGATGACAGATACTTCCTGTCATAGTGACGGGACAACCACAGACAAAATAGTAACTTAATCTATGGTAGTATTCCAATAATTGCAGACTTAGGATGGTGGTATCTATGTTGTGTTAGTATGGTTCTGGTTTTCACTTCTAGAACATGCAGTTCCGTTTTGGTCCATTTAATTATTAATTTATTTATTTATTGTTTATTACAAGGTATATTATATATTCTAAAAGGTACAAAATGTCCAACAAAACTGTATACAACAGTTTGTCTGTTTATTGGAATACTACCATAGATTAAGTTACTATTTTGTCTGTGGTTGTCCCGTCACTATGACAGGAAGTATCTGTCATCCTCCCTTCTTCCGGTGAGCTTTGATAATGGCGTGCGTAGTGGATCATTATAATGTGCAGTAAAATAAGTATAACGCTAATAAACATTCTGTCTGAATTATTGGGGCTTTCATTTAATCAACATTTCTAATAGGTTATGGGCCCAGGCCCATAATTCAGTCAGATGACACAGGATAGCGTAGGAAAGTACCTAATCAACAAGTAAGGTCACGTCAAAAGGGTAAAAGGGTAGGTTTATTTTCAGCCAGAAACGAAAAGAAGAAAGCCAAAATAATGACAGCGTCGTGTTCCCATATACCGAAACTGGAAGACAATTTTGAGAATTGGCTCTTTAGAATCGAGATTCTACTAGATGAAAGGGATTGAGAAAGGTAATAGAAAGCGGGAACGAGAAGAAAGCAAAAGAGGAAGAGTTCATCAAACAAGACTCGAAAGCACGCAATATAATAATACAGGAATACCAGATAAGTATCTAGACTATGTTAAAAATGCATCAACCGCATATGACATGATTACCAAGCTCAAGAGTACGTTTCAAAGAAAATCTACACTCAGCAGCTTATGTCTCAAAAACAACTGATAAACTTGAAATGCAGTAAGAATCAAAGTGTTCAGGATCATATAAATAAATTCGAAAACTAGTTCAAGATATCGCCAGTCATGGAATCGTCATAGATGAGAAAGAGAAAGTATGTCAATTTCTATTAAGTATCGAACAAGCTTATCAACCCTTAGTCACAGCTCTTGAAATGTCAAACAGTGAATTAACTTTAGATTTTGTAAAAGCAAATTACTGGACGCGGAAATGAAAGAGAAATCTAATCAAGGTGTTACGAGAAAACCAATGAGTATGTTTTGAAAGCACTTCTCAAATAAAATGCTATAGTTGTGGAGAACCCAACCATTTTGCTCGAAATTGCCCAAAAGAAATTTTCATCAGAGAAAGCTTCAGATCACGAGGCAGAGGCATGAGGCAGACTAGAAAACAAACTGCAAATATTGGAGAAGAGCATACCACTAACAAGGAAGTATCATTTGTAGCAGCGCAGGCCAACTCGGCAGAAAACACACAAAATCACATAAAGAAGAAATAGAATTTGTGATAGACTCTGGTGCATCACACCATATGATATCTCACAACTTAGAAATACATGACAGATATACAGAAGATTCCTCGCATAAATATTAAAGTAGCAGATGGAAATACAATAGGAACAACTCTAAAAAAAATTAAAGGAACTTCAAAGAAGGACTAGAAATATCAATTCAGAGATTTTGGAGAAATTGTCTCACAACCTATTGTCAGTGAAAACTTAATGAAAAAGGTTTACAAGTGACATTTAGAAAAGAAACAGCATTAATAAGCAAAGGTAACATACATGTGCAAGGGCAAAGCAATGGAAAATTATATACAATGAAATTAGATTTAAATGTAAGAAAGACACATGCATTGATATCAGAAGACGAGAATCTTTGGCACAGAAGATTAGGACATTTAAACTATGGAGGGTTGAGAGTCCTTGATCTACCACTATCCAAGGTGCGATGCAGCATTTGCATGGAAGCTAAAGCTACAAGATGTCCATTCAAGCCAATTCCTTTGCCAAGAACTAGAAAAATTGGTCAGCTAATATACTGTGATATAGGAGGACCTGTCACTCCATCACTCATAAAGAAGAAAGATATTACTTAACAATCATAGATGACTACTCCCATTTTCTTGAAGTTCATTTACTACATTCCAAAGATGAAGCAAAATACTACATTATGAATTATATAAAAGTTATGAAGAACAATGGAAATAATGTACAGAGAATACGGACTGACAGAGGAACAGAATTTGTAAATGAGGAACTCAAGTCATTTTATGAAGAATATGGCATTAAACAAGAAACATCATGTGCATATACCCCACAACAAGTTTCAGTATGTGAACGCATGAATAGGACACTGGCAGATAAGGTGAGAGCAATGCTTTTGGAAACAAACTTACCTAAATACCTATGGGGTGAAGCTATAAGATGTGCGGCTTATACTATAAATAGGGCACCTACAAAAGCTCTCAAAGGAGACACACCAGCTAAATTGTGGTATGGCAAAAACAATTTGGATAAACTAAGAGTGTTTGGTGCAAAAGCATGGTGTACCATATTACCAAGACCCAACAAGTTGGAACCCAGAGCAAAATCAGTGAGAATGATAGGATACTGTGGTTCAGGATATAGATTATGGGACCCAAAAACAAATGATATAATTGAATCACGAGATGTACGTTTTGATGAATCAAACTACAAATATGAAGAAAATGAGACAAATACTTACCATTATATAGATGATGAAGAATCAACAGATAAGGAAAACAATCAAGAGACAGAAACTGATCAGAATACAGAGGAGATCAGGGAAAGTACTGAACAAACTATGGAAAACACTCAAGAGACAGAAACTGATCAGAATACAGAGGAAATCAGACACACAAGAAGACATGTGAAATTACCGGCAAAGTATGATGACTATGATATGTCAAACATAGCATATGCTAATGTCTGAAGACCCAGTCAGCTACAATGAGGCCATTAAACAAGAAGAATGGAAAGAAGCAATACAAAAGAGTTAGAAGCACATAAAAATTAAAGACATGGGAAGAAAGTGATCTACCAGAAGGACACAAGGCTATCGACACAAAATGGGTATTTCGGACTAAAGCAGACAACACCAAGAAAGCCAGATTAGTCGCAAAAGGTTTTCAGGAGGAAACTACTCAAAATGTATACGCACCAGTAGCAAGAATGACTACAGTAAGGTTATTCTTAAATAAAGCAGTTCAGGAGGAATTACCTATCAAACAGCTTGACATACCTACAGCGTTTTAAATGGAGAATTAAACTCAAACATATATATAAAGTACCCTGAAGGACTACAGAATAAGACAGAAGGAAAAGTTTTAAAGTTAAAGAAAGCTTTATATGGACTGAAAGAAGCTCCACGTTGTTGGAATGAAAAATTAAGCAAGTTCTTAACACAAAATGGACTAAAACAATCTCAGAGTGATTTCTGCTTATATACAGGACAAGATGTTTATATACTTATATTTGTGGACGATATATTAATAATTGGAAATGGACAAAATATTATACAGAAGCTAAAAAGAACAATTTCAAGCTAAGCATATGGGAAATATAAATAAATTCTTGGGAATGGAAATAACTAAAACCAAAGATGGAATAAAAATAAAACAAACACAAATTATAGAGAAAATTTTATTGAAGTTTCATATGCAAGACTGTAAAGGATGTAATACACCTATGGAAGTTAACTTAAAAATAAATCAAAATGAAGAAGTACTGAATAACATTCCATATAGAGAACTCATCGGGTCACTCATGTATTTGGCTACAATTAGTCGTCCTGACATAGCCTATGCAACAGGATTCCTTAGCAGATATATGAATCATCCAACTTCAACACTGTGGACAGCCGAGAAGAATCTTGAGATACCTGAAACAAACAAAGCACAAAGGATTAGTATACAGAAGAGAAACTAATAATACATTACTAGCCTTTTCAGATTCTGATTGGGAAGTGAACAAATGGATCGTAAGAGCGTCAGTGGAGTTGCAATATTTCATCGAGGCAGCCTGGTCAGCTGGACTTCCAAGAAGCAGACTTCAGTCGCATTGTCAACAGCAGAATCCGAATATATTGCAGCAGCTCTATCTGTAAGTGAAATTGTCTACATTAGAGAAGTGTTAAAAGACTTACATTGTGATAAAGACTTAACCTGTTCTTTGTTTATTGACAATCAAAGTACAATTAAAATGATAGAAAGCTATGAAAACAGTAAAAGATCCAAACATATTGATATAAAAGTTCATTTTATAAAAGACATAGTAAACAAAGGTTTAATTACATTGAAATATGTGTGTACTAATGAAAATAAAGCTGATATACTTACCAAATCATTGTCTCAAGTTAAACATAACTATTTTTGTGAAACACTTGGTTTGTACGAAACGTAGATTATAAGATGTTCAAACATTGTTTGTATTTGTTGTTAATTTAGCATGTTTTGTACTACTTGGATATTTGTAACATGTTTTAGTAAACATTTTCTTTAAATTCTTTAAATATGTGTGTAAGATATAGAGAGGTTATATTTTTCTGTCAATGTCAAGTTAACCATTTTAAATGTCAAACGTCATAATGACAGATTGTAATGTTGCCATTTTTATAAAATAAGGATGTGTTCAATATCAAGTAAATTTTTATTGTTTTGTATAAGATTGTAAGAAAAAAAATTAGACTTGATCTTGAGCGGGGGTATTGGAATACTACCATAGATTAAGTTACTATTTTGTCTGTGGTTGTCCCGTCACTATGACAGGAAGTATCTGTCATCCTCCCTTCTTCCGGTGAGCTTTGATAATGGCGTGCGTAGTGGATCATTATAATGTGCAGTAAAATAAGTATAACGCTAATAAACATTCTGTCTGAATTATTGGGGCTTTCATTTAATCAACATTTCTAATACTGTTGGATCAGATTTTTTAAACCATTGACTTTTGACCAACTTTTTCTAGCTTTGTAAATAGGACTCACCTTTGCTAACTTGACGGTATCAGGAAAAGTACCACTTGATAAACATTTGTTTATGCAATCAGTAAGCTCGTCAATAATTATGGTTTTTAAGCATTTAACCGCTTTTGTGCTTATGCCATCTAGGCCGGTGCTGGTATTGCTGTCAGGGTTATCAATGATCTTAGAAATTCCGTTTGTAGTGCATGGTGTAAGTTCGCTTAAGATTGTGTCATGTGTGTAATAATTATCATCGAACATTAGTATGTTACCGGTGTTTATGTGATAGTCTTTATGTATTTTGTTGACTAAATCTGTTCCAATCGACGAGAAAAAAATATTAAATAAGTCACATACCGATTTCGCCTCAGTTACGAGTTCCTGGTTCGATATTAGTTTTGTAGGAGCACTGCTGTCACTAATTTTATTTAAACCTAAGCCCTCTTATTATAAAAACTGCCGCAAGTAGTGGTTTAAACCAGACTGAAGACGTCTTGGTTTATTACGGTACTTACGATAGTGTTTACATCCTTATTACAAAACGTAGACTAAGAGAAGACTGTTTGGTACTTCGATTTGTCTGTGGTTCAAATAATATCCACAGATTATAAGCAACAAATATTTAAATCATTCGTTCAATCGTTCCGAATTCTATGCGTTATTTTTAAGTCTATTTTGATAAAAATAAATAACTACGACAATAAAAAATATATCTACGCAGTTGAAAATATTACTTTTTATTATTTATTTATTTATTTACTTATTGGAAAACCAACAGCTATACAAAACAATGTTGTAAACATAGGTATATAAAGAAAACAGAAAGCCAATTATAGGTTTTCACGGATAACAATGGAATAACACGCTTAAAGCTAAGTCATCAGCTGGTCTATGTTCTGGTCTATCCTACTTAATATTATAAACGCGAAAGTTTGTATGTATGGATGTATGGATGTATGGATGTTTGTTACTCTTTCACGCAAAAACTACTGAATGGATTTTAATGAAACTTTACAATAACATAGCTTATACATCAGAATAACACATAGGCTACAATTTGTAAACATATTGTTCGAAATACTAAACCTGCGCAGACGAAGTCGCGGGCAGGCCCGCCGTAAGCGGGCGTGCAGCGCGTGCACAGCACGCGGGCGGCACGTCCTGGGGGGCGGCAAATCTAGCGAGTTATCACGTAATATTAAAAAAATACAATATCTTTTTACTAATGATTTGATTTCAATATTCCCGAACACAGCAATAGCGCTAAGAATATTACTTACACTGCCGGTTTCAGTTAGGTACATCTGTTGAAAGGTCATTTCAAAATTAAAGATTCTTAAAAAAGATTTAAGATGACAACCAGTGGCGTAGCGTGGAGCAAATGCTATTTAGGGGGCGGCACAATTAAACCAATAAAATTTCAGAAAAAGCCGCCCTATCTTTGGTCGTCTCCTATTAATTTTGACTGTTTCACCCTTTGCATCCCCAAAAAAATTCGCGCTCGCTGCGCTCGCGACTCCATGTCAGATGTCGCATTTTATCTTTGTTTAATTGTTGAGGCATTCAATTCCGAAAAACACTTTTTATGATATGTTTACTTCTTGAAAACTCTAAGGTAAAAATCGCGCTCGCTTCGCTCGCGGCTTTTGCACTTCACTTCTGTGCATATCTTACTTTTTGACTTTGCTGTGTTTATTTACAGTAGTTGTTATTTGTTTTGTGTCCTTAGACTAAAAATTTTCGCGCTCGCTCCGCTCGCGCTTCCTTACATATGTCCTGTGTCTTGTAAGTTTACTTTTCAACGGGAAACCCCCCAAATAATATATTTTACTGACTTTAAACATTGTTTCAGATATTTAAGTGCGTTAGTTTAAGTTAATCATAATCTTTCAATACATAGGGGCCACTTATGTAATGATTGCACTGCATTGATGCCCTAAGCAATTGCTTGCTAATAATGCCCTAATTAATTGCTTAGTTTGCTTATGGGCTACCCCAGAGACTGCTTAGGTTACTCTGAACATTTCAAGTAAATAAAAAGTTATGTGTAATGTATGATATGTATTGCAATAGTTATTTATCCAAAAGTAGGCGGGTTTTCTGCAATCAGAGCGGTGCATCTAGGTACATATTTTTTTCTGTTGGACAAGTAAGATAGATATGAATTGTCCGGACCCCCTGGATCCGCCCCCTATATATTTTTTGACAAAACGTATGTAGTCGTAGGGCGGCATAATCA
The DNA here is from genome assembly GCF_030705265.1 of Helicoverpa armigera. Lineage (NCBI taxonomy): Eukaryota > Metazoa > Arthropoda > Insecta > Lepidoptera > Noctuidae > Helicoverpa > Helicoverpa armigera. Next base: position 4,008,543 of record NC_087127.1, on the reverse strand, counting down.
GTTTTGCACGCGGGCGAACAAACAGCTAGCGGCGGGCCTGGTCGCGGGCACCAGCTAGTACTCGTAGTTACATAATACAAAGTTAAATTTTGAAAAAATCGTGATTTAGTTGCCTACGAACCACAGCACTCTTGGTATTGAATGGGTCAAAAGAGTCTCTTTACACAATTTGTTAAAATCCTTGCTCGCTCGCAACATGTATGTATTCTGCCTATAGTTCGAAGATGACAATGGGACTGATATAGGTGGGTTAAACCGAACAGATTTTTAAGGAACTGAGAAATTAAGTTTTTGCAATAAATTAGGGCAGTCAATTTCATTTGACAGCAGTTTGAGTAGAAATGAACAGTCGGCTAAATGGCGTCGGTTTACAAGTGAGTGACTGAAGGTGGAATTTTTTGCACTGATTTATATAATTCTCTGACCTGTATGGTATATTGAGCCGATAACATAAATATCTTATAAAACGTTTCTGAATGCTCTCTAAGCGATCAATATATTTGTCATAGCGTGGATTCCAAATTTGTGATGCATACTCAAGGTGACTTCTTACAAATGCACAATAAAGAATTTTAAGTGTTTTACCTTTTTTAAAACACTTGGATATTCTCATCACAAAACCTAAGGCATAGCAACTACTTGTTCAATGTGACTGTCAAATAAAAGCTTAGAATCGTGATAGACACCAAGGTCACGCACCCCATCACATCTTGGCAGTATTTGACCTTTGAGTTCGTAGTTGACTAATATTGGTGCGCGTTTCCTACTAAAGGTGACTATAGACTCTATAGTCACCTCTCTATATAGTCACTCTATAGTAGAGAGCATTTAGAAGGGTTAAGGTCCAGTTTATTAGTTTGACAGTAAGTGTCAAGTCTTGATAAGTCAGATTGAAGTGCTTCAACGTCCTTTATTGACGATATGGACGAATAGATTTTCATATCGTCTGCAAAGCAGAGAAGATTAGAATGGCGGAAGCAAGAGTCGATGTCGCTTACATATGTAGATGATGAAGAGCAATGGGGCCATAAGGGAGCCTTGAAGCTCACCGCTAGGGATCAAAATCCAGCTTGAGGTGTAGTTAGCGGTAACAACAGATTGAGATCTATTTTCTAAATAAGAAGAAAACCACCGTAGTAGGTCATCTCTTATGCCATTACTACAAAGCTTCATTTTGAGGATGTTGTGGTCTATTCTGTCGAAGGCTTTGCTGTAATCAGTGTAAACGACATCGACTTGTGCTCCACCATCCATTCCCGCTGTTACGTAATCATTCAACAAGGCCAAATTCGACACTGTTGAACGACCTTTCAGGAAACCATGTTGCGAGGAACTGAAAGTACACTTGAGTGCTGCGTAGACCTGATCATATACTACCCTCTCAAAGACCTTAGCCACAGTGCACAGTTTAGATATTGGTCTATAGTTAATAATTTCATTTTCGAGCCTTTTTATGTACGGGAGTATAAGCCGACTTCAGATTTGCGGAATGGTAGATGTGGAAATTGATTTCTTGAACAGTAGTGATATCGGCAGAGCAATAGATTTAGCAGTTCTTATTATAAATTTGGGAGACAAATTATCAGGGCCAGCAGATTTAGACGGATCGAGGTTAGTCAACAATTTAGTAATGTGTTCAATATCAATTTCGATGGAGCAGATATCACCAACAGCATTAACATTCGTCATGTGTAGGGGTACAGAAGGTCTAGAATCAGTTCCTGCGTCATTAATGGAGTCTAGGAATGTAGAATAAAAATGGGAAGAGAACGCATTACAGATGTCGTTACCGGAAGAGATAGTTTTATCTTCATATTTGAAGTAGCTAGGCATTGAATTAGACTTCGAACGTTGCTTAAGGCGAGGAATTGGTCAACAATAATTCCATAACCGGCACGCGCATCTAAGGCGCCAAAAGGGGTCGGAGCGTCTGAGCGGGGCGAGGATAACAATACGCGCGCTAGCTTATAACTAAAAGTCGTAAGCGACAAAATGGTTTTGTAATTTTATTATTTAGAAATGATAATTTAGTAAAAATTCCTTCTACAATTTTAAAGAGTATGTATATACTTTTATTATTATTTTTAGCCCATACTGTCCCACTGCTGGGCAAAGGCCTCCCCATCTTGCTTCCACACTTCTCGATCTTTCGACCGAGCCCACCAGTCTCGACAATAGGCGTCAAGGTCGTCACGCCATCTCTTCCGGGGCCTACCCCGCCTGCGGTGTCCATCCTGAGGTGTCCACTGAGCGACGATAGTGGCCCATCTTTCCGGATGCATTCGGCTGACGTGTCCGGCCCAGTTCCACTTTAATATTGCCGACTTTCGGCCCACATCAGCCACTCCCGTTTTGGAACGTATGTCGGTATTTCGTACACGATCAGTTCGTCTAATACCTAAAAGGCTACGTTCCATCGCTCTTTGGCAAACCTTGAGCCTGGACTTCTGACACTCGGTGAGGGACCAGGTTTGCGCACCATAGGTTAGGACGGGCAAGATACACATGTCGACTAACTTTCGTTTGAGTGAAAGGGGTAGGTCCCCTTTCATGTAGTGCTTCATGGACCAGTAGCTCTTCCAGGCGTTCTCGATGCGGCGATCGATTACTGCTAAAAAAGTTAAGAGGCTTAAATCGGTCCCGTATGCCCATAATATGTGAATCTCTTTTTAAAAAGAGGTAAGTTTGATATATTTTTCTCTGTTATAAAAGTTACCTAATCATGTTTCTACTTCTAACAAAATAAGGTTTATATCATGAACTTTCAGGTAACCAAGTTGTATTTTGATCCGTTTTGTATTTACTGAGAAAAATTGAAATCCTTGGCGCCAAAAAATCCAATTCGTAACAAAAACTCTTAACAAAACTCCAAAAATGCTTAGGGTTCTTCTCAATGGAAGCTTCAGTAGATGACAAATAATTTAAGTAGCAACTGGCTTCCATTGTTTTCACTCTGTCACGTAGCATCTTAAAAGTAACCTCATCAGAAAGTCTACCATACACCTTGTATTTTCGGTGATATTTAGATTTCTCTTTAATCAGACGTATAAGTGAGGGGGAGTACCAAATTGGGTAAGAGTTTGGACGGATACTTTTAGATGGAATGTATTTGTTTCTTAGATGTGCCATGGTGCTATAAAAATAGTCTACACACTCATCAAGTGAACTATTCGCAAAATTATTGACCCAGTCAATAGCCGATATTTCATTATTAATTGAAGAAAAGTCACACCTATCATACAGATATCTGGTATAGGGTGCAGGTGTCAAATAATCGTATGCTGCAAAGTTTAAGTCGATAAAAAGTACGGGGTGATATTTTTCAACAGGTGCTAAGGGCGCTGGACATTCGCTCACGCAAACACCGTCATCGTTGCATAACACTAAATCCAAAATTTTTCCATAGAAGTTTACAATAGCATGGTATACAATGCTATTGTACAATGCTATTGTATGATATCCATCTGTATGATAGGTGTGACTTTTCTTCAATTAATAATGAAATATCGGCTATTGACTGGGTCAATAATTTTGCGAATAGTTCACTTGATGAGTGTGTAGACTATTTTTAGCAATGGCACATCTAAGAAACAAATACATTCTTCAATTTATTCTCCCCTCCCACCCGTCTGATTAAAAGAAATCTAAATATCACCGAAAATACAAGGTGTATGGTAGACTTTCTGATGAGGTTACTTTTAAGATGCTACGTGACAGAGTGAAAACAATGGAAGCCAGTTGCTACTTAAATTATTTGTCATCTACTGAAGCTTCCATTGAGAAGAACCCTAAGCATTTTTGGAGTTTTGTTAAGAGTTTTTGTTACGAATTGGATTTTTTGGCGCCAAGGATTTCAATTTTTCTCAGTAAATACAAAACGGATCAAAATACAACTTGGTTACCTGAAAGTTCATGATATAAACCTTATTTTGTTAGAAGTAGAAACATGATTAGGTAACTTTTATAACAGAGAAAAATATATCAAACATACCTCTTTTTAAAAAGAGATTCACATATTATGGGCATACGGGACCGATTTAAGCCTCTTAACTTTTTTAGCAGTTGAGTATATACATACTCTTTAAAATTGTAGAAGGAATTTTTACTAAATTATCATTTCTAAATAATAAAATTACAAAACCATTTTGTCGCTTACGACTTTTAGTTATAAGCTAGCGCGCGTATTGTTATCCTCGCCCCGCTCAGACGCTCCGACCCCTTTTGGCGCCTTAGATGCGCGTGCCGGTTATGGAATTATTGTTGACCAATTCCTCACCTTAAGCAACGTTCGAAGTCTAATTCAATGCCTAGCTACTTCAAATATGAAGATAAAACTATCTCTTCCGGTAACGACATCTGTAATGCGTTCTCTTCCCATTTTTATTCTACATTCCTAGACTCCATTAATGACGCAGGAACTGATTCTAGACCTTCTGTACCCCAACACATGACGAATGTTAATGCTGTTGGTGATATCTGCTCCATCGAAATTGATATTGAACACATTACTAAATTGTTGACTAACCTCGATCCGTCTAAATCTGCTGGCCCTGATAATTTGTCTCCCAAATTTATAATAAGAACTGCTAAATCTATTGCTCTGCCGATATCACTACTGTTCAAGAAATCAATTTCCACATCTACCATTCCGCAAATCTGGAAGTCGGCTTATATCACTCCCGTACATAAAAAAGGCTCGAAAAATGAAATTATTAACTATAGACCAATATCTAAACTGTGCACTGTGGCTAAGGTCTTTGAGAGGGTAGTATATGATCAGGTCTACGCAGCACTCAAGTGTACTTTCAGTTCCTCGCAACATGGTTTCCTGAAAGGTCGTTCAACAGTGTCGAATTTGGCCTTGTTGAATGATTACGTAACAGCGGGAATGGATGGTGGAGCACAAGTCGATGTCGTTTACACTGATTACAGCAAAGCCTTCGACAGAATAGACCACAACATCCTCAAAATGAAGCTTTGTAGTAATGGCATAAGAGATGACCTACTACGGTGGTTTTCTTCTTATTTAGAAAATAGTGAACTATTCGCAAAATTATTGACCCAGTCAATAGCCGATATTTCATTATTAATTGAAGAAAAGTCACACCTATCATACAGATATCTGGTATAGGGTGCAGGTGTCAAATAATCGTATGCTGCAAAGTTTAAGTCGATAAAAAGTACGGGGTGATATTTGTCAACAGGTGCTAAGGGCGCTGGACATTCGCTCACGCAAACACCGTCATCGTTGCATAACACTAAATCCAAAATTTTTCCATAGAAGCATACAATAGCATGGTATACAATAGCATTGTATACCATGCTATTGTTGAGGTTCTTGATAAAGTAAACTCCTTTGTCGTATATGTAAACTATTTATTACAGTACAGCGTTTGTGTAGCAGAGGGTACTAAGTTATCGAGACAACTGACAAGTGACGACTGAGCTTTTTCTCAGCATTTCCCGCCTTAAATAACCTTGTCGATGACAGTTGGTATTCTGTACAAAAAAGATTTAAAGCGGGAAACGAGTAACTACCACAAAAGTGTTGCCAGTTACAAAAATATAAAAGCATATTGTGACGTTATTAATAAATCATTTTACAAGAACTATTTGTAAATTTAAAATAATATTTATAAATTTAGCCTAACAACTCGGCCATCCGACTAACATTAACGAGACCTCTCGTTATGTAAAGATATGCAATGAAAAGTAAGTAATTATAAAATAGTAATATTTGACATAACTAGATATGTCCGATAGCCAAGTTTACATCAAAGATAAGAATAAGGTTTACATAGTCTATATCGACAAGCAAATATTATAAAGTAGCTCGTGGATACATAATCAAATATGTTATGAAATAGTTACTTAGTACATTATTCACGAAATCTGATCAAACATGAATATATAGTTCCAACTTGATGTGAAATGTGATATAAACATTATTAAAGTTTACAATTGTGAATTAATAAAGTACTTCAGCCTCTTGAAAAGAGATACTATCATAATTAATTAATTTTTACATTTTATATTAGAAATAAATATAATCATCTATAACACCGTGTTGTATAATCTACTTTTACTTATAATATTATAATTCTCTGGGAATTTAACAATCAAGCATTCACATTATGTTCCTGATCTAAAAGCTTTTGACCAACAGGGGCCATGACACTGCCACCTTTGACATGGTCGCGTGTTAATACCACATAGTACTTATAATTTGCCTTTTAATAATTGAACATGACTTTACATGATCTTCTCGTGAGAACATACAGGAGGTGACCATGACGCTATCGCTCCCTGCATGACCACACGGTGACCAAGATCTTAATAATCTCCAAGGGCGCGAGGCCGGCCATGACTTTGCCCAGGGACTGTCCATGACATTGCCAATCCCTGCCTTAGAGTGTAATAAATGATGCCTTGGTTTGATAGTATTTTAATTATCAATAGGAACCTTTTCATTTAACTTGACAAAAGGCTAGACTTGTGAGACTTACATTATTCGTTACATTGGACTTCGTCATCCTCATCGGTTGAGGACATGTCATCATAAGCACTACCGAAACTTAACCATGGAAACAGCTTGTCTAGTGCTACAATAGCTTCATAAGTTTTCCTTTCTTTGTTAACGGGGTGTCTTCAATGACAAACCTATCGTTTGGGAGGATTTTCTTAATTCTATAGGGCCCGCGACATTTAGCTTCTAGTTTTCTGGATTGGCCATCTTGACTAGGAACATTCCTAAGAACCCTAACTAGGTCACCAACTACAAAATTATTTCCCTTTTCCTATGTAAATCATAACGTGCCTTATCTTTGTCTTGTTGTACCTCTATCAAGGTCTTTGCAGTTTCACGTAAACTTTCTAAATTACTAACGTCGGCCCCTACATCTTCTATGATCTCGTTTAGGTTTCCTACAGAGGGTGGGTAGCTCTATAGCCAAAGAGAAGTTCTGTAGGAGTTTTCTTTGTCGTGGAGTGTATGGTGGTATTTATTCCTAATTGAATGTCTGGTAAGTATTCGTCCCAGTTTCCCTTAGGTTTTTCGTGGGACATGGAGCTCAATGCGGCAAGGATGGTACGGTTATACCGCTCCACCTGGCCGTTAGCTCGGGGTGTAGCTACGGCATTAAATATATGTTTTATACCAAGCGATTTAACAAAGTCCTGAAATTTCTTTCCCGTAAAACTCGTACCCTGGTCAGTTATAAGTCGCGTTGGTGTACCGAAGTAGCTTATGTGTTCTTTAAGCACACGTATACTTGTCGTAGACTTCGTATTACGGACCGGTGTTATGTTAATGTATTTCGTGAAAGAGTCAATAATGACAAGTATATAGCAGTTACCTCTTTGCTACGATTGAATGGGCCTAGATGATCCGCGTGGATAGTGTGAAACGGTATTTCAGTTTTTGGTATGGGATGAAGGAAGCCAGCTTTGCTTCCCGACGGGACTTTATGATGGGCACATTCAAGACATGCATTAACATATTTTTTTGTGAATTTACGTATTTTTGGGAACCAAAGGTAGCCTTAATCCGTTCTAGCGTTTTTCGAAGCCAAAGTGTCCGACTTCATCGTGATTCGCCCTGAGAATTTGCCAACGCACACCCTTTGGCACCACCCACCTAAGCACGCCTGGTTCAATGATACGATACAACTTATCATTTTGATTTTATAATTCTTAATGATGTCTGCAGCGTTTTGGGATTGCGGATCAGTTAACACGTTTTTAATACGTTTAGTCTCATCATCGTTGTCTTGTACCGTTGCGATCCAGTCTTGGGAACCTACGTTTAGCACGTCTAACACACGCGTTTCACAGTCATTGTCGGGAATGGGACATCTACTAAGGGCATCAGCGTGTGCCATTCTTTCACCAGGTCTGTATTCAATGGAACAGTCATATTCTTGGAATTGAATCCACCATCTCGCTATTCGGGGTATTAAGTCCCGTTTCGTTAGGGTTGTACGCAAAGAGTTACAATCAGTCAAAATGGTGAATTTAATCCCAAGCAAATAGACGCGGAATTTATTTAGCGATGCTATTACAGCCAATGTTTCAAGTTCATACGAATGGAGCTTTTGCTCATCCGTGGTTGTCTGACGGCTGTAATAAGCAACTGGATGGAATACACCAGTTTCTCCCTTTTGCATTAGAATGCCGGCTATGCCTATTTTGCTGGCATCAGTATGCAGTTGGGTTTCTGCTCGAGGGTCGTACAAAGCAAGGATTGGCCTTTGGACCAAATTTTGCTTCAAGGTCTCAAAGGAATTCTGTTCAACCTCAGTCCAGCGCCATTTGGCATCCTTCTTCAGAAGTTCGGTCAATGGTCTCGCTATTGTTGCGAATCCCTTGACAAATCTCCTGAAGAAACTAGCCAAACCAATAAAACGGCGCACGTCATGTTGGTTCTGGGGTACGGAAAATTTTGAAACTGCATCAGTTTTTAAGGACCCCGGCCTAATCCCATCCGCACTGACTTCGAATCCCAAATATTCTATCTTATCGAAGCAGAATTTGCATTTCTCAAGTTTTAGAGTAAGTCCACTGCTTTTGAGAAGTAATAGAACCTCCTCAAGTAATTTTAGGCAATCTTCAAAAGAGCGTCCTGGGATCAAAACATCATCCATATATATAAGCACATGTTTGTTTCTAACCTTGGCTAACACTTTATTTATTGCCCTTTGGAATACGGAGGAGCGTTTACCAGTCCGAACGGCATACGGTTGTATTCGTATTGGCCGTCGGGCGTAATAAAGGCAGTTCTTTCTCGGGATTCTTCAGCTATGGGAATTTGGTAATACCCTGATGCTAAATCGAGAGTAATAAACATGGTATTACCAGCCAAGAGATCCAATTGATCTTCTATGCGGGGGAGTGGAAAATGTTCCTTAACGGTCTTTCTGTTTAAAGCCCTATAATCAACACATAGGCGTTTTTCGCCAGATTTCTTTTGCACGAGGACTATAGGGCTTGCATACGGCGAAGAAGATTCCCGGATGATGCCACTCTCTAACATTTCTTGAATCATAGATTGTACTAGTTGTCTATCAGAATATGACAGGCGATAGGGCCGGTAGACCACGGGCTCAGAATCTTTTAACTTAATTTCCATCTCTACACTAGTTGTATAGCCCAGTTCATGCAAATTAGATGAGAAACATTTGCGATATTTCTCCAACAATTTCACAAGTTCAAATTTCTGCTGTTGTGTTATGTTACCGCATTTTAAAGCTTCGTCAGTTAATTGTATGTCCAAAATATTATAAGTGTTTGGTACGTCTAGAGTGCTCGCTACCCGAGCTCGTGTCACTAATGTATCTATAGGCATATTTATGTCTTTGTCACATATGTTTTGTATTATTAATGTCCCTAATCCTAGACTTAAGTCATATTCACCGGGAAGAAGAAAATATTCATAACCTGGGCGTCCTCTAATTGTCCCGTGTACGTAAATCCTGCCGCAAAAAATTGTATCTGACTTTACCTTTATAGCATTAGTGGTGTGTGGTTTTAGATTATTAGACTGAAAGGTCAGTAATATCAACTTGGAGTCATCGTGAACTTGGCAGCGCTTAACAATTATATCTGTATTAGTTTTGTTATTTGTATCTGTGGACGTTCAGTGTACGTGTGTCCTAGTAATACCGGGTCATTAATCATATCGTCAGTCACAATCAAAATCTCAACATTTTCTTCAATTATGTCCTGTACATCTATATCAACGAACGCACGTCCTACTGGCCGGTAGGGAATATTACCTAATCCCCTCAAAATAGGCAGGGACTCAGTTTTCCATTGAATTCCTAGACTTATCGCGTCAGTCAGTCTAATAAGGGTACATTCGCTTCCAAGATCAATATGAGACAAAAGTGTTTTGCCATTAATTCTAATTGGAATTTTGTACTTAGCATTTATATTATCAGTCGAATGTACTTCCATTACAGACTGGGACTCTACATTGGCTTTATGAGCTTGGTTCGTTTTATTAGGGCAGTTATCTGCTAAATGACCTCTCAAATTGCAATTATTGCATCTAATTGTAGGTTTAGAACAACGGAAAAATGGATGACCAGTCTCGTTACAATTATAACATTTTAAACTTTGTGGCTTAGGCCTTTTATCATTATCCGATTTTTGAGCAGGTTTCTTTTCCTGTCGATCTGTATTTTTATTTTTAGGATCGTTACCAATCGGTTGATTAATTTTTACACTTTTAAAGAACTTAAGCAACTGTTCGGGTTCAGAGAATTGCGCCCCTTGAGCACCTAGGCGAACACCCCTATCGTCTATGCCGTATATTATGCAGTCGACTGCATCCTTACCATAGATTTTGCAACGGTTTAGCAGATTAATTTTAGTATAAAAATATTCCTCAAGAGATTCGCCAAACTTAGCTCTCTTATTCAACATTTGAGTAAGTGTCTCCGCATAGTTAGTTTGTGAAGGAAAAGACTCCGTTAACCTTAATTTCCATTCAGACCAGGAATGTAGCAGAGGGGAGACCCTGATACCAGGTTTTAGCAACGCCGCAGAGCTTGGGCATTGCATAATGGACTATTTGTTTATCAGACCATCCATAAATCTGAGCGCATTCTTCAACCTTATGTATCCAGGTCTCCACAGTCTGCTCACGGCACATTGGGTCGAAATCAGGTACAACATTTAAGACAGGGAATTTATCTACGTCAGTGGTATTTTTACTTGCTATAACGTTTAAAAGTTTTCAACTATATCTAGATTACTTAAATTAGCACTTCTCTTCCTACGAGGCGACCTTTCCTCCGAACTTGACAGCGATGATTGACTTTGTACTCTACGTCTTTTAGATAAGCCTTTATGAGTAGTTCTTGAATTCTCTCCTACCTCGTGCACTGAAGGGCTCCGGAGCTGTCGTTGCTCACAAGATCGCTTACTCGCCCGCTTACTTCTCCTCGACCGTCGTTCACGTGACCTGCTACGACGCACGGCTGGAGTTCTGGACCTCGGCTGCGTCCTAGCATTCCTTTCCTGCTGCGAACTGTTTCTGTCCACATGCCTGGATTTTTGCCTGTGCTTCGGCATTATTCCCAATTGTATTGCCTGAAACTTACGATTGTGTGTATTAGATACTTCATAATTAACTTTACTAACTTACATCTGTAGGCGTATTTTGCATGACTTTTGGTATGTTCATGTGCGAGTATAACCTCAGGGAGTAGCCCTGGCAAGGTTATGTGCATGTGTATGTGCGTACATGTGAGTATAACCTCCAGGGAGTAGCCCTGGCAAGGTTATGTGCATGTGTATGTGCGTACATGTGAGTATAACCTCAGGAGTAGCCCTGGCAAGGTTATGTGCATGTGTATGTGCGTACATGTGAGTATAACCTCCAGGGAGTAGCCCTGGCAAGGTTACGTGCATGTGTATGAGCGTACATGTGAGTATAACCTCAGGGAGTAGCCCTGGCAAGGTTATGTGCATGTGTATGTGCGTACATGTGAGTATAACCTCAGGGAGTAGCCCTGGCAAGGTTATGTGCATGTGTATGTGCGTACATGTGAGTATAACCTCAGGGAGTAGCCCTGGCAAGGTTACGTGCATGTGTATGAGCGTACATGTGAGTATAACCTCCAGGGAGTAGCCCTGGCAAGGTTATGTGCATGTGTATGTGCGTACATGTGAGTATAACCTCCAGGGAGTAGCCCTGGCAAGGTTATGTGCATGTGTATGTGCGTACATGTAAGTCTTGATAACACTGTCGTGATAAAACGGAACGAACAAACCAATGAAACTCTGTTTACACTTGCATTTCATGAACATAAAATTATTTATAATACAACTACACTAGTTTAAACGATAATCTAGTTAGCTGTACAATGGGCAAAATCCTTCTTCACATTGCCAGTAGGTAGGCAGATTAGAAAAAAAACAAAAGTTTTACTTACGTTTTCACTTCTGTGGACGTGGTAAGTAGAACTTTTAGTTCTACTTTTATCCTGGCTTCTGATATGTTGAGGTTCTTGATAAAGTAAACTCCTTTGTCGTATATGTAAACTATTTATTACAGTACAGCGTTTGTGTAGCAGAGGGTACTAAGTTATCGAGACAACTGACAAGTGACGACTGAGCTTTTTCTCAGCATTTCCCGCCTTAAATAACCTTGTCGATGACAGTTGGTATTCTGTACAAAAAAGATTTAAAGCGGGAAACGAGTAACTACCACAAAAGTGTTGCCAGTTACAAAAATATAAAAGCATATTGTGACGTTATTAATAAATCATTTTACAAGAACTATTTGTAAATTTAAAATAATATTTATAAATTTAGCCTAACACTATTGTAAACTTCTATGGAAAAATTTTGTATGGTTTACAATGCTATAGTAAACTTCTATGGAAAAATTAAATACTCTTAAAAACCAGAAGCAGGTTTGTTTAACGAGGAAATTACAAGAAATAGTTTTAACATGAAAATCAACTAAGATTAATCAGAAACGCGGCAAAATCGCATTCTGGCAAACTATATCATAATGACGTTCGAAAAAAGAACCCTCCAAGCATAGATACACGGCTGAATGGCGAGGTGTCTATGGTCGCTCGTCTCTGCTGCCCTCTTTGTAACTACTGGCAGCTAACAATACATAATAAATAAAATACATTCGTCAGGACTTTTAGTATTTGAGGGTAACAGTGAATTATTAACCGAATTCCAAGATATTCCGCTTAAATTAAAGTCACCCACAATCAAAAACTTATCGTTGTTAACATTATTCATAATTAAAGTATTTAAGTTATTAATGAAATTTAACAACTGGTTTGAGAAAGAAATCCCTGGTTTTGCCTACACAAATAAACAAAACCTAAATTTAACTTAAAACAATTTCTAGTAATAGGATCACGTAAACTTATTGACACCCACAAGTCTTCGGCGGAGGAGTGGAATAACGGCTGGGGTACTGCAGATATGTGTTTTTTTATTGCGATTAAAACACCCCCACCACGGGTTTGTCCAGTATGAATATAATCGCGGTCACGGCGCCACACAATATACTGATCACTAAATAATTCGGAGTCCGAGATGCCATCCACCAACCAGGTTTCCGTCAATACAACAATATCATAAGCATTCGCGCATAGTAGTCTAAAAAAGCCATCAGTTTTAGTGCGAAGTCCTCGAACATTTTGGTAATAGATTTGCAAGTTCTTTATAATTAAATTGTTAGCCATTGAAGTCAGCAAAGGTCATAGCATCACCGTAGGTAAATAATAGTGCAAAGCATAACAGAATGAAAGTGCATATTTCTGTATAAAATAGAAATATTATTGCGGGTAAAATTAGGTAAAAGTAGGCGACAGCACCAGCGGCGGCAGTTGTGCGAGCGGGCAAGTACATACTCAACTTGCGCGAAGATGTATGAAGCGTGAAAGGGATGGATATATTTTGTGTTAGCGTTATGAATGGAACATTGTGGTAAACAATAGGTATAATAAAAGCCAGGTGTGAGGTGATTAGCAGCGACAGAGAAGCTAAACATTTTACAAAAACTTAATGAATGCAAGGATTTGATTAAGCCAGTGCATTTTTTTACAAACTTTATAACAGTTACAAAATTTATGTGATATAGTCGATAAGTTATACATTTAAGATAGTAAAGAGATACATTTTGAGTAACGCAATAGATTAAATAATTTTGTTTAAATCCTTTTCTGTGTTGATGACAAGTACATGAGCACCGTCATGTTTACGGACGTGAATTTTACCGTGCTTAACCCAGACATACTTGACATCTTTCTCCTTCGCCACAGTCCTTGTCTTATTAAGTAGTTTCTTCGAAGTCGAGTTAAGATGGTCATTGATATAAACCTTAATGACTGGGCCCTTAAATTCAAGGTCATGAGTAGTTAGGCCTTGACGGCACGTGCAGCAGCGATAAAATCCTCCTTAATGTATCTATTTAAGAAGCTCACAACGATAGATTTTTCTTTAGAATTGAAGATTGGTATTCTTGATATATAGTTAACCTGTGTTCTAGGGAATATGTAATTCACCTTTTGGCTAATTTTCTCCAAAATTGCAAACAGGTTCTCGTTTTTATTGCACGGAATACCCTTAATTTCAATATTGTTTAGCCTGGATCTTTGGTCATTAATCGACAGTTCCGAATTCATGCTATCGATTCCAGTTTGCATTGAGTCAACTTTACTTTGAAGACCTTCAAGGCAGATTATTCTGGACTCAAAGTTATCGAGTCTCGCCGCAAACTCTTCCAACCTGCCACTATCAAATTCAATGCTTCTTTTAAGTTCTCCAAGTTCATCCCTCATGCTCCGAACGTCCTCTTGAAGCTTGTTCAATCCAGCCAATTGCGCTTTCAATTCCCGAATCTCACCAAGAATTGTTTCATTCGAGACCGAATCTGGAGACTGCACAGCGGGGGATGGAGAAGGAGATGTCGTGCGGCAAGCCATGCACTTCCACAGAGCGCGTCTTTCTGACCCAACTTTCTCCATCCTGATTCGCAAATACTCACGCAACCAAAGTCATAGTGCTTCTTGCAGACACCACATTGTACACCATCATTAAATTCCATATTGCAAGCTGCACACTTCATCGCGACACAAAAACTTTTTGGCAATTAATAAAAGGTTGCGGATCCCTGATCACCGGGCTAACAAGCTTATGCGTGCTTAGTCAATGAATGCGCGAGCGCTAGTGATTAAGGCCGGCAGCACACATCCGGTTTTCTGATCCGGTTTCCTGATCAGGAATCCTGATTCTGAAACCGGAATGCTCTTTTTTCATACAAAATGTTCACAAGAGCGCACACGTTCTTACTTTTTCCGGACGGAAAAAAACCTGACATTCGGTTTAAAATTTTCTCCGTGCGTTCGGGTACTCAGAACGGAATAAAACCTGATGACGTCATTCCGAACGCAGCGCTCGCGAACAATTTGGTTTGACCGCCGCACACATACGGAAATTTTCATTCTGAATCAAGGTAGCCCTGTTCCGAATGGACGTGTATATATTTTTGTATATATATATTTTTTTGAGAGATGAAATCCAGTTTATTAAACAATTAACAAATCTATACTAATATTATAAAGCTGAAGAGTTTGTTTGTTTGTTTGAACGCGCTAATCTCAGGTACTACTGGTCCGATTTGAAAATTTCTTTCAGTGTTAGATAGCCCATTTATCGAGGAAGGCTATAGGCTACCTATTGGCTTTTTATCCCAGTACGGGAAATAGTTCCCACGGGATGCGAGTGAAACCGCTGGCAGAAGCTAGTATATACATATTTGCATACATAAATAAAAGATAAATAGTTTAAATAGTTAATAGTCTTTTAATGTAGAATTGACTTTCGGCCAATCTCCGTGTATTTAAGGGGTGTAAAGCCGCTTAATTTTTTTATTTTTTAACGAAAGTAAGAGTGCAATCGCAATTAACTCGTCATCCTCCATGATGCGTGTTTTCACTTAAGTGGCTCTATACGTACTGGCCATGTAAATTCAGAATGAAAAAAACCGAATGTGTGCGCTAGTGACACGGAATCCCAAATCTGAATTCCTGATCAGGAATCCGTATCCGGAAACCGGATGTGTGCTGCCGGCCTTAGGCCGGCAGCACACATCCGGTTTCCTGATCCGGTTTCCTGATCAGGAATCCTGATTCGGAAACCGGAATGCTCTTTTTTCATACAAAATGTTCACAAGAGCGCACACGTTCTTACTTTTTCCGGACGGAAAAAAACCTGACATTCGGTTTAAAATTTTCTCCGTGCGTTCGGGTACTCAGAACGGAATAAAACCTGATGACGTCATTCCGAACGCAGCGCTCGCGAACAATTTGGTTTGACCGCCGCACACATACGGAAATTTTCATTCTGAATCAAGGTAGCCCAGTTCCGAATGGACGTGTATCAGAGCCCGCTTGTCACTTGCTTTTTATATTTGTTTTTATTTTTGTATATATTTTTTTTAGAGAGATGAAATCCAGTTTATTAAACAATTAACAAATCTATACTAATATTATAAAGCTGAAGAGTTTGTTTGTTTGTTTTAACGCGCTAATCTCAGGTACTACTGGTCCGATTTGAAAATTTGTTTCAGTGTTAGATAGTCCATTTATTGAGGAAGGCTATAGGCTACTTATCGGCTTTTTAGCCCAGTACGGGAAGTAGTTCCCACGGGATGCGGGTGAAACCGCTGGCAGAAGCTAGTATATGTATACATATTTCGACGGTAAAAAGGCAAAAGGGGTCAAGCGCCACATTTTGCGATTTTAACTTTTTTATTGACCCCAACTCCACTATTTTTTCTCTTTCGAATGGTCGTAGTATCGTTTTCCTAGCATGAAAAAAAGTCGCTTGTACCAAAGAATTATTTGTACTGAAGTGCCAAATCGATACTTACCAAAAGTGCTCAAGCGACACCAACTTTACGTTTTTGTATCGCCTTGTCATTTGGCATAATTTTAAAAACAATATTAGAAGTAATATGTCGTTTGTATCCATTTTTATTTTATTTGTTTAATAATTATAACGTCGCTTACACCAATAGCAAAAATTTTCAACTAAACATAAATTGGCGCTTGGCCCCTTTCTTAAATAATTTTATTTTCATTACGTTGCATTTGATCCACTCCGCACGCGCGACAGCGCCCTTGCAAATGGGTATATGTCTCGTATAGGTACGTGAAAGCGAGTTCACGCTTGTTTGAAACGCGATCGCAGTTTTTAACACAGATTAAAATTGTATATAAAACATGTCTGCAACTCCCGAAAACGTGAAATTGCGAAGTGTTTTAGGCCGAAAAAGACTTGCTAGTACCAAGAAGGTTAGGTATTTGATTATAATGATAGCAATAGAGGGGTCGAAGAAATTTAAGATGCCGTGATTCCACTACTATCATCGGTAAATTCATCCTCATTTTATTTATTTTATAAAAATAAATTTAACGTTTCTTAGGATAGTTTTTAGGGTTCCGTACCCAAAGGGTAAAACGGGACCCTAATGTTTTCGCTCCTCTGTCCGTCCATCCGTCCGTCTGTCACCAGGCTGTATCTCATGAGCCGTGATAGTTAGAGAGTTGAAATTTTCACAAATGATCTATTTCTGTTGCCGCTATAACAACAAATACTGAAAACTAGAATCAAATAAATATTCTGGGGGGCTCCTATACAAAAAACGTGATTTTTTTAAGAACTGATAATAGGTAGTAGGTGCGCGTTTCATAGGTAGATGTTGGATAATTTTATTACGAGGGCAACTTGAAAATGTGTTTATTGAGATATCTTAACGATATTGGTGTCAAATAAAAGGCAAGACCTTTTTTTTGACACCAATTTTTGTATAAAACCATTTTATCCGTTTTTGAATCATGTAAATTGGTTCACGCGTTTAGGAAATCATTAAAAATTTGCAAAAATGTAAACAATCATAATTTTTACCAAGTTATTGTGGTTTATTTACTCAAATAATGTGATAACATGCTGTTGTATGTACTATCAGTTAGGTAACTGCTGTTTTTTTTATCTCAGTTTTGTTCCTTGTATTGTTTTAATTTAATACATAATCCATAGTTCTATTACCTACCTGCTGTGCCAAATATAATCTGACTTAGTTCTATGATCTGTTGTGCCAAATAAAATAAAATACTTTACTACTTTATACACATGGAGCTTAGGCCAAAATCTAAATATTCCAACATTCAATATTGGTGCTTGACCCCCTCGCAAATGCGATAAACCTGGTAAAAACCTGGGGTCAAGCGACATCTATCTTTGAAACTATTGATCTCAGGCTTATTTTGATGTGAAATTATTAAAGAACATTGTATTTAAGTAAACTTTTCTGAAGATTGTGATGTGATTCAATAAAGCAATAAAGAGATATTATTTTTTAAAACTTTCTTTTTACTCTCCTGAACAATTTGATCTGTGGTGCTTGACCCCTTTTGCCTTTTACCCGTCGATTTGCATACATAAAAGATAAATAGTTTAAAAATATCACAGATCACAATCCATACAAAATTGCCCCATGTCCTATAACAAAGTGACGTATCTCAAAAAAAAAGAGAGTTCATCAAATGATTTGATGGACATCCGATAGTATTTAAAAAATTCTTCGGGGTACGCCCGTAACATGGCTCTTTTAATGTAGAATTGACTTTCGGCCAATCTCCGTGTATTTAACGGGTGTACCCAGTAACGCCGCTTATTTTTTTTCTTTTTACACGCCTTTTATTAGCTTCACCTGTATGTTTGTTTGTAACCGACTTCTTTGGGCGCGATTTTGACCCACTTTAAACGGCCAGATTTCGTTCGTAGATTTATTGAGGACCGATGACAATACACTAATTTGATAAAATTATTCCATTTTTAACCGACTTCCCAAAAATGAGGAGGTTACACATACACATCGATTACTCCGAGATTTATAGACCAATTTACGTGATTCTTTTTTTGTTCGACTCGGAATAGCTGCCAGTTGGTCCCATAGTCATCAGGTCAGGATCTGATGATAGAAACCCTGAGAAATCGAGGGCAACCTTCAAAAGTTGTAGGCATACAGGGTAAAAGCACCCCACGCTTTTTTTTAAATATATTTTTTTTTGTATTCATACTATTATTAATTTATATTCATTGAAATTTTTAACACTGTTTTCTTAATTTAAATTCATTAAAATTCATTTTCTATTTTTTAGTTCGTTTTTCTATAAAAAGCGTGTTTTTTTGTTTTATTTTTAACGAAAGTAAGAGTGCAATCGCAATTAACTCGTCATCCTCCATGATGCGTGTTTTCACTTAAGTGGCTCTATACGTACTGGCCATATAAATTCAGAATGAAAAAAACCGAATGTGTGCGCTAGTGTCACGGAATCTCGAATAGGAATTCCTGATCAGGAAACCGTATCCGGAAACCGGATGTGTGCTGCCGGCCAAAGGTAATTTTATATTTCTATTAGGTATCTTTTAGCGATATACTTGATCCAATTATTCTATTTTAAACAACTATCGAGTTTGCGCGTATAACGGAACGTCAGCGCGCGTATCTGAGTTATGTTTTATTTTTAGGTTAGAAATAACTTGGATTATTTTCATCCCGATTTAAATGATTAAATAAGACGTTGTGCATCTAATTAGAACCTCTTCAAAATTAAGTGCACAATAACTTACACAAAGAATATCGTGTGCATTAAATTACCAAAAGAAAATGAAATAACATATAAGTAGTAAATTATATTTTATTCCGATGTCTATTTATATATTTAAATTACAATATTTTCTCTTGGCAAATGTAATATTGTATGTATTGTAGTATGTATGTATTTAAGTATGTATGTATACTGTATATTTATTATTATTCATATATTGATAGTAGATATATATATTTTTGTGTTCTTTGTTGACAATATTTTTAACAAAAACTTTGCACCTACCACAGCTTTTTCTCCACCACCCAAAGGTAGACTGGCAGAAAACGCCTATGGCGTTAAGTCCACCTTGTACGAAATGTGCAGAAGCATTAAATAAATAAATAAATATTTATACAGTCAAACGCACTGATACGTGTTGGACACTGTTCTTCATCACACAATCTTGTTCCCTTTCTCATCTTGGCATTTTTGAACATTTTAGCAAGCTTCCAGTCTTTTACAAACATTGCATATTACTGGCAGAGATACGGCGTGCAAAACGCCAAAATAGTCTTGAATCTGTAAATAAACAGTAGACTGTATGATAATCTGATATATTTTCGGACGGCCCTGTTAGGACAAAACGCTGTAATCTGTAAAAGGTCAATTCGAGAAAAATGAGTTTGAAAGTTTACATCCTCACCTCGTTACCAAATTGTATCCAGTATAGATAATAGTAAAGTTCTTTTTAGAACTTATTTGTCATAATATTTACTCAATTTCGTTATAACATTATATTACTGTACCTAATCAAGAAACCTCTCAAAAATAAAAAAAATATGTTTTGTTACAACAGCATGTAGCTAGCCAATATTCGCCTCTGTTGTGACATAACAATGTAATCGTTAATTACTGCGTTTTGAAGAGATATACTTGTGTACTGTTTTATTGTTATCTGCATTAAAGTAGGGAACAAAAAAAATTAATTCAAAGTAAAACGGAATAAAAATAACGTTAGGTAAAAGTTTCTGGATATCTAAGGGGGTGGCCTGTGTTCAGCAATGGACGTCCTATGGCTGAGATGATGATGATGAAAAGTTTCTGAAGCAGATTCGTCCAAATCTTCGGTGATATTTTCATTAACCAGCAAATCTTCATAAAAACGATGATGATAATTTTAGTAGTTTTATTAAGTCATACTTCTTTTTTCTTGAAATACCCTCTGCTTCAGTCCTTCTTGCGATATTCATAAACATGTCAACTTCTTTTCCTACGGCTGCAATCATGATTTTTTTTAAATCCTTTCTTCAAAACATCGAGCTCCTTGAATTCAACACGTTGGTAATTATTTTTTATGAACAGTGCAGGTTTATCTCTTCAGAACTCTACAATTTTAAAACTGGACATTTTGTAATTCCGAGGGAAAACATTTTTTAGTTCGGTTTTAAACAGCATAACTTCATTGTGGTAATTTACATGAGCTGTCAAGTTCTTTCGAGACCTTTTAAACGTCTCAACGTAATCATCTAAATCGTACAAGTTACCTGACTTGTTCATTTTGTTAGTTGTGGGACCATGAACACTGTCAGTAGACATATAAGTATGGCCGGGCTCGAGCCTTAAGAGTACTGGCTCCGCTGTTTATTATTATTTTGACAAAACGCAGCAAACAAAGCTTGCAATGTTTTACCAAAATTCGAGATCGGGGACGCCTCACCCGCGCAGCCGCTCTCCTATTTCGGTAAATCGCTGCAATCCAGAATACAGCGTTTAGCAAAAACATTTCCTGCGAATATAAGGTTACCGTAAAGTGAAACATTGAATTATTTTGGCAATGGGAACTGTTATTCAATAGTAGATCGAACCTGTATCAAGCTTACATCGTTTAGATTATGTTACGTTTTATTACCATAAAACGATGTAACCCGGGTTGCAGCGTTTTGTCATCACAGGGTCGCGGAGTTTCATCAAAATCCATGTGGTAGTTTATGCGTGGAACATAAACAAACATCCATAATAAAAACTTCGACTCTTATACAATTAATTAGGATGTTTTGGCAACCTACTTGCACTGTAAAGGCTACTTACTTTATGGCGAGCCCAGTTGAGCATCATAGGATCATCCTGGATCATCATCATGCATTCAATTGACTATTAATTTCGAAAAACGTAAATCGATATTTATATCGAAAATTGTCGTCAGGTAATTTGACGAGATTTTCTCGATGACGCACTCTGTTGAGTCCCCGGACACTCTCAATAGTATTCTAACACATCCATATCACACATATTTATATCCATTTTCGTTTTTTTCATCACAAAACACATAACCTCAAAAGTAATTAATGTCGGAATTTGACGTTTGTCGACTAAGTACTGCAGTTAAACTAGGGGGCTCGATGGTTTATCTTTTGTACTACAGATAGTAATAGGACTTGCGATAAACTGCGTTTTGTAATAACGTTTTTTCAAGGTCGTACTTACAGCCGGATTAAAGGTAGTACAAAAGCCGATACTTATTTGATACCGCGTTTTATAATAAGAGGGAAGTTGTTTATAGTTTCCCACATTCTGTTCGGCTGATTTCGACAGTTATAAAATAGGTTATAATAGTATTTTTTCTTGTTTGTGCTTATTAGAGTTTCGGCTTTTTCTTTTTGTTTCTAGTTTTTCATTCTCTGGGTCAGATTTTGTTTGTTGCCATATAATATTCCGTAAATTAATTGCATTGATTATTTCTTGATTAATCCAGTCACTCTGCGGCGTGTTTTGAACTTTTACTTTGTCTATTTTGTTGGCTTCTATTTGTTGTGTTATGAAACGTTCCAAGTAGTAATAGTCGTGGTCCTCATTTGTGTAGGTTTCTCGTGACGTGCTGTTGTACAACTTTTCGTAGTCGAGTGCTTTATATCGTATTTTCTTTTTTTTTGTTGTTTGTTTTTAAGCTCCCGATTTCGAGGAAAACTTGTTTGTGGTCGGGAAGGCAAGATTCGATAATTGACATACTGAACGAGTGATTGTTTACATTCGTACATACGTGGTCGAGTATAGTATTTTTGTGTTAGTTTCACGCTTACACTAATTTGTCAATTTTGTTCAGGATTCGGTAACCATTTTTTTGTAATTCCTTCATGTATTTTGTGACACCGGCATTCTTGCTGAGTAAGTCGATAATGAAATCTTCGAAAACTATAGATCTCCGACGCTGTTTTACTTAATTTAATACGTTTTATTTAAAACATAACTAAAGAATATTCATTATTAAGGTATGAGTCCTTATACTATGAAGTATGATTTTGATACTGGTGGGTGACATATTTTGAAATGAGTCCGTGTTCAGTCTGTTCTTATTATTATGATAATGAGTCTATAAGGTATATAAAATAAAAGATAAGTATACAAAATATTTCGTTTTATTTGTTATTTTCGTTAATAAAAATAATCAAAAACATAGTAAAGTTCAAATTGTTATGTTCAAAAAACATAGTAAGGTAGGGACTGACACAGTTCAGCATTTTATTTGAACTTTATTGAACCTTTTACAAAACAATTGTAAGTTGTATCGTTCCTTATTGCAATGCAAACTTTAATTAACAATAAATCTTGTATACAACAACAGTTAAGTAATAATCAAAAACATAGCATATTGACATATAACATATTGACTGTAGGTACTGTAGGACCGGGAGAATTATCTTGCTCAAAATGAAAAACTGATTCGATATCACGACGTTTATTGTTTTGGGCTCGAGAGGTGAAGTGACACACTTCACTATACAAACTTATTCTATAGAACAAATCGAATATATTTATAATGATTGTCCGGAGAGTATCAATTATGATAAAACCTTACAAATGAAAAAGTTTCTAACTACGCTACATGAGCTACGCCCTTAGGATAAAGTCGAAACTTTATCACAAAAGCGCAACTCTAGGCGGACAATCATATTAAATGTCCCTACCTAAATCTAACCGACAATTGACCTAAGCGTGGAAATTAAAAACACGTCCCTCACAACGGGATAGTTTACAATAACATGTAAGTTATTTACTTAACTGTGCCAATTTGCACTGCAAGAAAACATGTTATCGTGAACTTTTTCGTGGCAAAACCACGCAAAAAGCCGCGAAACGTGCTTCTAATAGCAAAGGATATTCAAAGTGAACACCCGTCCTGAAGGGATTACCTTTTAGGCGAAGAAAAACTCTGTATTGACAACTTACAACTTCGCCGGACGCTAACGTGTCAGATGAAGGGATATCATGGAGTTTCTTGCCGGCTCTTCTCCATGAGACCAACTTTTTGGAACCGTGCAACTAATGTGACGTTTCATAGGTGCCTGCAAAGGCCTATCATCCTCCGAGCCTTTTCCCAATCATGTTGGGGTCGGCTTCCAGTCTAACCGGATTCAGCTGAGTACCAGTGCTTTACAAGAAGCGACTGCCTATCTGACCTCCTCAACCCAGTAACCCGGGCAACCCGATACCCCTTGGTTAGACTGGTGTCAGACTTACTGGCTTCTGACTACCCGTAACGACTGCCAAGGATGTTCAATGACAGCCGGGACCTACAGTTTAACGTGCCATCCGAAACACAGCCAATGGTGTCTAAGATATACTTAGAAAGTACATACAAACTTAGAAAAGTTGCATTGGTACTTGCCTGACCTAGGATCGAACCCGCGCCCTAGTACTTGAGGTTGGTCCTTTACCCACTAGGCCACCACGACTTAAAAGCCTATGTGAAATAAAAAGATTTTGATTTTGATAAGTCATTAACTGCCAGGGAGTTCGCATTCGATTCCGCACGGACGGCAACCTTTTCAATTTGGCTAGACTTAAGGCTCGTACCAAGGTTTCGCATGCACTGATTTCAGAGATCATGTATGCCGATGATCTGTGCTTCTTGGCTGAATCCCCAGATGGCCTGCAGCAGCTAATGTCTGGTTTCCATCAAGCCTGCCGTAAGTTCGGCCTAAAGATCAGTGTCAATAAGACAGAAGTGATGTCTGTAGACATTCACGGTCGTGAGTCACTGACCATTAAGCTTGGCCAGGATATGTTAAAGCAGGTGGATAAATTTCGCTACTTGGGGAGCACTATTACATCCAAGTGTGACCTTGATGCTGAAGTCAACAGCAGGATCGGTGCTGCAGCTGCAGTATTTGGTAAGCTGCGTTCCAAGGTCTTCAGTAATCATTACCTTAAGTTGGCCACCAAGATTTCAGTTTATATGGCAATTGTGCTGCCAAACCTTTTATATTCTTCCGAGACATGGTGTCTATATCGTTGCCACATACGTGCTCTTGATCGGTTCCACCTGAATTGTCTTTGTACCATCATGAAGATCAGATGGTCCAATAGAGTACGAAATACCGAAGTCTTGCGGCGAGCCAATGTTGGTGGCATTGAGGCCTACTTAATGCGCCGGCAACTTCGGTGGTGCGGTCACGTATCGCGGATGTCGGATGAGAGAGTGGCGAAGCGCATCTTTTATTCTGAACTGGAGGAAGGCAAGCATAAGCTGGGCGGACAACTCCTCCGGTACAAGGATGTCCAAAAGCGGCATATGAAGAGATGCAACATAGAGCCTTCACAATGGGAGCATTTGGCAGCACAGAGGCGCAGAGTGGTTAACAATCATGTACGGGATTTCGAGGACCAACGTAAAGTTGAGCTTGACGCTAAACGCGATCGGGTTAAGGCCCGTCCACCTGCTGCTATTTCCTATCACTATAGAGACGGCAAACTCACCTGCCCTCAATGTGCTCGAACTTTATTCGCAAATATAGGGTACATTAGCCATCTTCGGGCGCATGAGCGCCAAAATACTAATAGGAGTTGAAGTGGTCGCCATGGCCGAAATCTGTCGGAGAGAATAATAATAATAATTAACTGAATAACAGGAGTTTAGGTACTCATCCGTCGAAAACCGACCGCGACTACCTCGCTTGCCTATGCACAGACAGAATAGGGCGTTGGTGTGTGCTCTGGATTCGCTGTTGGAAAAATATTTTGAAAACAGCGAAGACCTCGTTGATACACACTCAATTATGTATTGCGCGGCTGTTGCTGCATATCGTGTAGCTAATGTCAAATTCCCTGACAGTAACAGAGCTACACGACCAAAATCAGCGGTACCAGCTTGGCAGTGCAGGATTGTGCGTCGTATCGAGGGGGCCAGAGTACTCATCGGCAAACTATATTGCTTCAGGGAGGGTAATACCCGACCACGGGTGATGCGCTTTGTGAGACGTACATTCATGGGGACTAGACTCAGTCCTCATGAATATATGTCGCGTATCGCGGAGCGCATCGACTTCCTGAAGCAAAAAGTCTGTGCATGGGCTAGCCGTATTCGAAGGTATAAACGACGGGTAGAACGTTACGTGATCAAAGATGGGTATATAGAACTTGGGAGCGACCTGAGCAATACGTGATGAACGGGAGCCGGCCGGATGATGGTGCCACAAACATGTTTTGGCGCAACCTCTGGTCGACGCCCGTATTTCACGAGGAGGGTGACTGGACACGTGATGTTGAACGGGAGTGTGAACAAATACCAGAAATGGAGGAGGTCATTATTACCTCCTCCGACGTAGCCTGTGCAGTTCGTCCGATGCAAAACTGGAAATCACCAGGACCGGATGCACAATTTCTGGTTAAAGTGGCTGCAAAGTTCACACCCCTGTTTAGCATCACAGTTTCAGTCATCCTTAGAAGCCGGGTCGCTCCCACAGTTTCTAACAACAGGAGTTACCCATCTGCTCCATAAATCAGGCAGTACCGCGGAACCCAAAAATTATAGACCGATCACTTGTTTACCGACGGTCTATAAACTTCTTACATCTATTTTGAGATTAAAAATAAATCAACATATTGAAAAATATTCAATTATGTCAGTTTCTCAAAATGGATGTAAGAAGGGGTCCCGTGCTACTAAGGAGCTGCTCCTCACTGATATGGTCATCAGCCTACAGGTTCGACGATCCCGAAAGAATTTGTCGACATGTTGGATAGACTATAAGAAGGCCTACGACTCGGTCCCCCATGCATGGCTTAGGAAGGTACTGGAGTTGTATAAAAAAAAAAAAAAAAAAACATATTTATTTCTCACCACAAGGATACAAGTAATATGATAGTATAGTAACACATAATTTCACAATATATTATGGTGGTTCATATGCCACAAACGTTACACCCTATCCCCTGAACTAGGTATAGCCTGTATCTCAGGAGATAGTTTTGTTCAGTACAAGTCTCAAACATAATTAATTAACTTTTGTGTGTCACTGCTCAGATCATGTCATAGCTTTATTGATTTACAATGTGAGAAATTATTATTATTTTCTATTTTTAAACAAAAATTTAAAAAATGCATGCAGATGTAGTGTTTGGTATGTGATGTGTGAAGTGTGTTTGTGTAATTGTGAAGATATAATAATATATAGTACATGTGTGGTGTAATATGTATGTGTATGATTGTATGATGATGATGTGTATGATTATATGGTAAAGGTAAGCAAGTTTTCAGTCTCTTGGTAATTCAGTTGTAATAGGTACTTTTTAACTAAATTTTTAGCTTCATGTGTGGTTAGATTTTGGATGTTACAGTTTTTGTTTATTCTATTGTAAAGTTTAGAACTCATGACATAGTAATGTCTTTCTGCGAAGGATGTTGTATGTGAAACTCTAGGACAAGGTGGGAGGTTCCTGCGTCTGTTGTTGTTGCTCTGGAGTGGGGAAACTGTCCTGTGTCTTCTCTGAATAGATGCGAGCACATAAAGCTGCCTGATACTTAACAACTGACAATCAGCATAAAGCTGTGTTGTTGGATATTTAAATGGTTTTCTAGTCATGACTTTGAGGACAGCTCTTTGAGCCCGCTCCAACTCAAGGAATCTGATTTTTGACGCTCCACCCCATACTGGGATGCAGTAATTGATAACAGATTGGCACAGAGATACAAAGATTTTTTTGAGAAGCTCTGGCGATGCAGATTCTCTGAGGGTCTTAAATAGAAAAATCATTGTTCTCAGTCTGGCCATTACCTTGTTCAGTTGTTTATCCCAGCGAAGATGTTCATCAATTTGAATACCCAGATATCTGACTACAGTAGCAGATGTTAGAGGTTGGCACTGACAGTTCTGTGACTTATCTGGACAAGAGTGTGCTATTATGTTAAATGAATTCGACGGTTTTTTATTTTTCCTTATCGTGAATGTTACATTGTAAGTCTTATTTAGATTTAGAGTTAGTAGGTTAGCATTCAACCAAGCCATTATTCTAGCAAGGCAATCCTCAGCCATCTCTTTAACAGATTCCCAACTAGGTCCATGTATCACAATCGCAGTGTCATCTGCGTACGTATATATATTTGTATTTGGTGAGGAGATTTTACAGAGGCCATTTATATAAATTTTGAATAAGGTTGGACCCAATACACTCCCTTGAGGCACACCAAAAGTAACAAGCTGTTCGTCGCTAAGGTAGGAACCGATTTGAACTTGCTGTGTCCTATTTGTTAAATAATCTTTGAATAATATAAGAGGGTTACCTCTGATACCTATAGTCTCTAGTTTAGATACAAGTATGGGAACAGAGACTGTGTCGTACGCTTTCGCCATGTCTAGAAAAATGCCTAAACATTTGTTTTTATCGTCTAGTTTATTTGCAACGAACTGTGTTAGGTCCAGTACAGCATCTTCAGTGGATACACCACTTCGGAAGCCATACTGGTTATCGGCAATAATGTTGTATTTATTTAAAAATTCGTTAAGTCGGGTATTCAAAAGTTTTTCGTGTATTTTAGACAATGCTGATAATACTGATATAGGTCTGTAGTTGTCGACACAGTCTCTGTTTCCTCCCTTGTGAATTGGGTGGACGACTGCCTTTTTAAATGCCTGGGGAAATACTCCTGTTTTAATGGATTGATTGAGTATGTGAGTTATGGGTCCTATCAGTGATTTTCTACAACGCTTTAATATATTGGATGATATTTTATCCCATCCCGTTGCGCAATTGCTACGTAACTGCAAGATTACAGATTCCACCTCACTTTCATTGGTTTCAAGGAGAGCAAATGAGTTTACCGAGGGGGGAGATTCATTTTGTGATAGATCTGACCGTCTGTTATGACTCTCAGAAATTATTTTATGTGCTAGGTCCTTGCCAATATTAGTAAAATATGAACATACTTGGCCAACAGCTGTAGCAGGATTGTTATGGATATTTAAGAGTTCTGTAGGCGATTTTTTATTTTGTTTTGTATGGGTTATGTCTCTGATTACGTTCCATAAGGCTTTAGGATTGTTGCCAGCTCGACGAATTTCAGATTTTTCGTATTCTGTTTTTAGTCTCCGGAGAAGGCGATTACAAAAATTGCGATATCTTGTATACGTTATCTTTAAAATTAAATTATCAGGAGTCTTGGCTGTCTTTTTATGAAGTCTGTCTCTGTTTGCAATGCAGCGCAATAGCCCTGGCGTTATCCACGGCTTAATATTTCTTTTTCTTCTAGAGATGTTAACTATTTTTGTATGTTTTATTATTACCGATCTTAGGAATGAGATAAACCTATCAGTGGTCACATTGGCATCTTGTGATTGCAGAATATCAGAAAAATCTGAGGTTTCGAGCTCTTTTTTAATGGCTTCATAATCTACTTTAGTCACAATGTTGTTTGGTTTTTGTTTTGAGTTAAGTTTTTCTATGGACAGCAAGATCGGTATATGGTCAGTGATGTAAGTTTCAACTAGTATGGATGTGGCTGGAAGTGTAGATTTTAGGAAAATGTGATCTAAGCAATTACCAAGCCTAGTTGGAGAGGTGTGAGTTGGTAACAGCCCATATGTTGCATTTAATATTAGATACTCATTGCTTCGTTCATCTTCATTGTCAGATTTTATATCTATGTTAATATCTCCTATTAGGGCAACACTACCATACCCCGTTAGGTTTTCATATACATTATTTAGACTATCCAAGAAATTTTCAAAATTTTGCCTATGCCTGTAGGATGGCGATCGGTAAATAGTAATAAGTGCCAGTTTGTTTTCTATACAACAGATAAGACAGTTAGCGTTGGTGAACACGGGCTCATTAATAGTACAATTCTGTTTTTCATCAGTGTATATGATTATGCCATCGTTTTGATTAGAAGTGTTTTTGGTATAGTGAGAAGTGTAGCCATCCAAGATAGGTATTTTGCTGACTTTACTCAGCCAGCATTCTGTAAGAACGATAATGTGAATGTTAGTTTTTATTGTAGATAACAGTATTGTTAAATCGTCGTAATGTTTATTTATGCTTCTTATATTTAAGTGCAATATTTGTATAGATTTGTTATGTTGTGGTAGATAGATATTACATTGTTCCGGAGTACATTTAATTGATTTCGCTCGTGAGATCGATTCGAGGTCTTCGTTTAGCTTAATTATATCAGTCATTATTGAATAGCAAATACACAAAAGAAAGTTCCCATACAAGTCTATATGTACTTATACTCATGCTGATACCTTTATTCCGTAGTTTGAGTGATGTCAAGTGTATTAAATGTGTGAAATAGTGTGTAAGTTGTATATGTGATATTTGTATAAATATATGGATTGATATTAAGAAACATGCATGCAAAAACAGAGGATTACCAGAAAAACATGTTATGTTTAGCAAGTATGTAACAAGGCAAACACTTAGCACAAGTAAAAATAACAGATAATAAAGTAAAAGTCATGCTTCCCTATGCAGGTCAGCTAAACACTTTTCAGATGTGACAATTATCTGTTTTGCACCTGTATCTTTGCGAATAAAGATATGACCATTTGTAGACCAGCAGAATTTGTAGCCGTTGTTCTTTGCAAATTCGCGAGTTATATAAAATAACTTTTTTGAGCTAGACGGCAAGAAATCCGTAACATAAATTGGAAGTCGCTGTCCCGGAATGCCGGCATGCTCGGTGTTCAGCATTTTCTCCTTGCTTCCTGCATTTTTATTGAATTGCCGTGCAGCAGCTAACATATTTTGTTTTGCCTTCACTGATACAAGTTCCACAACAATAGGGCGGGTCGTACCTGGTTTGCCCGGGAGGCGGTAAATATCCCGTAACTCAGATGCCACTACCGGCATCCCGACAGCTTTCCCGATACTGCTTACTGACCGTATTAAATCCTCATTGTCTTCCTTATCCATTTGCGGTATGTTCCTAATTTCCAGGCACGACGAGCGGGTCCTGAGCTGAAGATCTTGTATTTTCCTCTCTAGATTTAACATTTCAGCTCTTTGTTCTTGACGTTGGTTCTGCAGATCAGTAATCTCTTTTCTGAGATCTTCGTATTGTTGACTGATGAAGTTCATTGAGTCTTTTATTTCAGCATTCGATTTCTGTATTGCCGAGGTTTGCAACTTCAATTCAGCGATATCAGTCACCAACATAGACATTGCATCGTTCTGCTTTGCAATAATTTGTGAGAAATGATAGTCCTGGTCAGCCTTCCATGTTTCTAGCATTTCCTTTATATCAGCTTTGAACTCTTCGAACATGTTAACCTCACTAGGTGAGAGCTCAGTGCGAGGGCGCTTGTATCGTGCAGTGTTTATAAAACTCGTATCGCTTGGCGTTAACATATTTAATTCTGGGTCTGATTGAGTGTGATCATCGCGTGTGGGTGTGTGGAAGGTGGTTGTAGGTGGAGAACGTCGTAGTCGAGGCATAACAGCTAGTCCGTAAATAATCGTTACTCAGGAATCCTCGTTCAAAACAGGTCGGGGTGGCGCCACCAGTCGCTTGTGCTTGCAATGCAAATTAATAGCACTGTGAACGTCGCTGGAACGCTTAGGCTAATTTCTACGTTGAGATGTTGGTAGCACTGTCACAGATGTAGGTACACGGGACTTTCGTCTTTATTACGTTCACTCAGGCATGAGGTTTCCGTGCACACGCGTATTTGCACTATGAAATGGCAGTTTTTTGTTAAAGTTTGTTTATTAATTATTGTTAAATTTAGATTTCCCAAAGGATTGAAAACAGTTAATAGGTAATTTCACTGCACCAGGTTTGTATCTTGAGAAGAAATACACTTGTCGACAGGCGTTAACTATTTTTACGATTAGGAGATACAACAACACGACTTGAGCAGAGACACGGCTTGACAGCTGATGAAATAAATACAACTCTACGCGCCTTTCTTGCGTCATGTATGGAGCAATGGAGAACGGTTCTTCACTATCCAGGATGTAGACAAATTGAAGAGACCGGCGATCCTATAAAGATCGAGCGGGGAATATTCCAGGGTGACAGTTTGAGTCCACTTTGGTTTTGCCTGGCCTTGAACCCTTTGAGCACATTGCTAGAGGGTTCGGGGCTGGGCAATCCTTTGCGGAGAGGGGGTCAGGTTATATCCCATTTGCTTTATATGGATGATCTGAAACTGTTTGCCACTACAGAACTGTACCGTATATATTTGTAGTTCAAGTAGATTAAACATTTCAAAGATTTATAGTGTCACATTTCTTTATATAAATTAAGTTAGAACAGAAAACCTTTCCATGTTAAAATAAAAAATATTTTTCCAGCTCACCGTCATCGGCCCATATCAACCCACAACAGGACAGCAAGTCTCGAATCTCGGAGACCCCTCGCATAGAACTGCTCAACGTCTCGTACCACCATCAAGGGTGGTACATCTGTGTGGCTACCAACCAGATCGCATCGGAGGATCGGTGAAATATCTTTTTATTGCCTTATAAATATAATTTAACGTTTAGATTGCTTTTCTTTCCACAACCGCAGGTACTTTTTCTTGAATTGTCATTGTCAGCTGTCACACTACTAAAATGTCAGTCATTGCACGGATCAAATACTTCTCGTTCAGAAATAGTCTCATTCTTCTTTTTTGTTTTTTATGTTCTTTGAAGTTTTATTATGTTTTGTTTTGTTTTATGTTTTTGTTTCAAATTTTTTTTATTGGTGTTAGCTGGCGGGTGGAGGTCAATTCTGTTTGTATTTTTAAAATCATTAATTATTTGTTTAGTTATATTTTTTTTAGTTTATATATTTAGGATTTATGAATTCTGATGACGACTGTTTTCATTCTGCCAATGAGTCTTTGGATGTGAGCAATAGTGATGTTAGTTTCTGTTCTCTGACTGATACACTTGGGGATACATTGAGAAATCAATTCAAGCAAACAGATAAGGTGTTAAATGTGTGTCATATTAACGCTCAAAGTGTTCCTAGTCACTATAGTGAACAATATGAGACTTTTTTCAACAGCAATGTACATGCCGTCCTGGTTTCCGAGAGCTGGCTCAAACCAAATCTCTTATCCACCTCGTACCCTCTACCTGGCTTCGTTCTTATTCGGAATGATCGGCTTGGGAGAAGAGGGGGTGGCGTGGCAATATACCTGCGATCGGACTTTCCTTATAAGATCTTGGCTACTTCTTCTAGTCCTCTGCCTAGTGCTGAATTTCTCTTTTTGGAGGTTTCAGTTAAAGGAGCCAAAGCCGTCGTTGGTGTGGTTTACTGCCCCCCCTCTGTAGACTACTTCACTGATTTGGAATCGGTTTTAGAATCGTTAGGTTCTGAGTATGCTCATTACATCATCATGGGTGATTTTAATACAAATCTCCTTGCTCCCAACTCTCCTCGAACCCGTAAACTCTTGCACGTTTTGGAATCATCCAGCTTGCATATTTTACCTCTTCAGGCTACTCACCGATCTACGATTGGTGATGATTCCTGGCTGGACTTAATTCTGACGTCTAACCTCTCCCTTATTTCCTGTCACGGTCAATATTCTGCGCCTGGTTTTTCTCACCACGACCTTATTTTCCTCTCCTATATCCTCAAACCTCCTAAGCCCAAGCCTAAGATTTTGCATAGGCGTTGTTTTGCAAGGATGGATACTGAGCGGTTGGTCAAGGATGCGCTAGATATTGATTGGACACCATTAATGACTTCTGATGATGTAGATCATAAAATTTTGATTTTTAATAACATGGTGAACATATTATATGATCGTCATGCACCAGTTAAAAAAGTCAGAGTGAAACGGCCGCCAGCACCTTGGATGACTGAACTCATACGTATAGCAATGCGTAGGCGGGACCGTGCGTTCCGTAAATTTAAAAAAGACCGTAGCGATGACAACTGGGCTCAGTTTAAAACTGCGAGGAATCGGTGTAATACGATGATACGAAATGCTAAACGCCGCCATATATTGAATAATATATCATCCTCGTCTTCTGCTGACATCTGGAAGTTTCTTGGAACTCTGGGTATTGGCAAATCGCGACATTTGGACCTGCCTAACACAATTAGTCTTGATGCTTTAAATAGTCATTTCTGCACTTCTTCTTCCTCTCGTTTGGACTATTTAATGAAGCAAGATACTCTCAATTATATACATGGTCTAACGCGTCCCGATATCAAATCTTTTGATTTTGTGCCAGTCGACGAGGAAGAGGTCAAAAAGATTATCCTGTCCATCAAGTCTAAGGCGGTAGGGT